>NW_026112157.1:0-2500 GCF_024679095.1 Eriocheir sinensis
GACGATTCCTGCCCGGCAACAAAACGATAATTAAGAACACTGCCCGAGTGCTAAGCGATTGCTGCTCGATAACTGGACGAATGAAGAACGACTCCTGCCAGGGCATGTGCCGCGCCCTCTCACTCACTCGTTAATCCGGGAACTGGGTGCGGCCTAGACATGTGAACTGGTGTCCTGACCCCACCAAACACACACGCACACACACAATCTCTCTCTCTCTCTCTCTCTCTCTCTCTCTCTCTCTCTCTCTCTCTCTCTCTCTCTCTCTCTCTCTCTCTCTCTCAGGTCACGGCAGCACACAGGGGGTCAGGTCATCAGGGGCACACACGGGGGCACAGGGGGCAGGGGGTCAGGGGTCAGGTCAGGGCAGCACACAGGGGGTCAGGTCAGGGCAGCACACAGGGGGTCAGGTCAGGGCAGCACACAGGGCGTCAGGTCAGGGCAGCACACAGGGGGTCAGGTCACGGCAGCACACAGGGGGTCAGGTCACGGCAGCACACAGGGGGTCAGGTCAGGGCAGCACACAGGGGCGTGGGGTGGCAGGCAGGGTGACAGGGAGTATCAGGACGTCAGGCAGGGTTGCAGGACTTCTGGGGGACGCAAGCGTGGTGGCGTTTTTTGTAGCCGACGGGCTGCACAGTTGCCAAACAACCCGCGCGCTGATGACATGTCGGGCAGCACTCGTTTAGCTATCTTTCAGCATTCGCTCAAGTGAATGATTCGCCGGGCAGCTATCATGCAGCTGCTGTGCATCTGTCGAACAGCTGTCGGGCAGCAATCTTTGCACGAATGCTGCCCGACCTATCACAAAAACTGCACGAATGCTACTCCATAGCTGGACGATCACTGCGAGTGCTGCACGAGGCCTGCAGCACTCCTGCCCGATCTTCGACAAGGTCGCCGGCTACGCCGATGGCTGCCCGAAAAATAAGCGCAGCGCTTATTTTTCGTGCTCCTTGCCGATTCATCGCCCAGCAGTAGTGGTGCACGGATTTCCCCAACGATGGGTACCCGATATGCTACGAATATGAACCCGAATGCTGCACGAATGACAGTCGGGCAGCTGTCGCGTTCAAGATCGTGTATGTGTGAAAGCCCCTTTATATTCCATTTCCCCGACCCTCTCCCTCTTTTCTCTCCATCTTCTCCTTCTCCTCCTCCTCCTCCTCCTCCCTCCTCCTCCTCCTCCTCCTTCTCCTCCCCTCCTCCTCCTCCTCCTCCTCTTCCCCATCACAACGACTAAACATTCTAACTATTTCCTCTCCTCCCCTTCTCAACTCTTCCTCTTCCTCCTCTCTTTTTCCCCTCCATCTCTTTTTCCTCTATCCTCTTTTCTGTCATTCCCTTTCCTTTCTTTTCCTTCCCTCCTCTTCCTCCTTTTTCTTCCCATTCCTCTATTTTCCTCCTGTTTCTTACCTCCCTTCCTTCTTTTTTTCCCTTTTTCCTTCTTCCTCCTCCTCTCTCTTCCTTGTCCTTCCCTTCTTTTCGTCATCCTTTTCCTTCTTTGTTTTTCCTTTCCTCTCATTTTCCTTTTCCTCACTTCTTTCCTCCCTTGCCCCTCCCTTTTCTTCCCCTTCCTCTTCTTCCTCCTCCCTCTTTTCCTTCCCTCTTTCTCTCCTTTCTCTCATCCCTTTTAATCTCTCTTCTATATATTTTCACTTCCCTTTCCTTTCCTTCCCTTTCCTTCCTCTCCCCTCCCTTCTTTCCCTTCCTTTCCTTTCCCTTCCCTACCCTTCCTTTCCTTTGCCTTTCTTTCCCTTCCCTATCCTTCCCTTCCCTTCCCTTCCCTTCCCTTCCCTATCCTTCCCTTCCCTTTCCTTCCCTTCCCTTCCCTTCCCTTCCCTTCCCTTTCCTTCCCTTCCCTTCCCTTTCCTTCCCTTCCCTTCCCTTCCCTTCCCTTCCCTTCCCTTCCCTTCCCTTCCCTTCCCTTCCCTTCCCTTCCCTTCCCTTCCCTTCCCTTCCATTCCCTTTCCTTCCCTTCCCTTCCCTTCCCTTCCCTATCCTTCCCTTCCCTTCCCTTCCCTTCCCTTCCCTACCCTTCCCTACCCTAGCTTCCCTTCCCTTCCCTTGGTGTTCTATGCTTATCTCTCCTTTCTCTTCCTTACCCTCCCTCCTCCTCCTCCTCCTCCTCCTCCTCCTCCTCCTCCTTCCCTCCCTCCAATAAGTTTCCTCCATGGGTCAATAAGGGCGATATTTCCCTCCCCCTTCCCTCCATTGATGCTTCTTTCTCTCCATTCTCTCCCTCCCTCCTCTCCCTCCCTCTCTCCTCTCCCTTTCCTCCATTGCCCCCCTCCATTCCTCCCGCACATTACTTGCTCTCTCTCTCTCTCTCTCTCTCTCTCTCTCTCTCTCTCTCTCTCTCTCTCTCTCTCTCTCTCTCATTTTCTTCTATTTCTCCTCTCTCTCACTTTTTCTCTCCCTTTCCTTCTTCCCTTCTCCTTTCTCTTCCTTTGTTTCTTCTCTTTCATTCCTTCCTCTTCTTTTTTTATCTTTCTTTATT
>NW_026112157.1:12500-32500 GCF_024679095.1 Eriocheir sinensis
TTTTTCTCTTATAGTTGAATGCTTGTTTTCTTTGTTTTTCTTTTTGTTTTTTTGTTTGTTTTCCATAGACTTTCTTCTTAGTTCATATGCTTTCTTTCTTTTCTTTTTTCTTTCTTTTCATTCTTTCTTTTCTTTCTTTTTTTCTTTCTTTTCTTTTTTTCTTTCTCTTCTTTTCGTCATAATTTCAGATCAGGATTTGTCTATTTTTTTGTTTTTTTCTACTTTTCTTTAACCTTTTTCTTATATTTTGTGTAAGTTGTCTTTTTTTATTGTTATTTATTTCTTCTTTTAAGTTTTTTTCTATTTTCTTTATTTCATTTTCGGGTATTTTTTTGTCTAACTTTTTTGGGTTTTTTCTTTTTTTTCTACTTTTTTACTTTTTTTCGATATATTTCAATGCATGTTAGAGCTTTTTTTAATTGATTACGCTTTTGTTTAACTTTTCTTCGAACTTTTCTTTATTTCATTACATATTTTCCTTTCTATTCCAATTCCTGTTTTGTCTGATTGTTTTGTTTTCGTCTTTTTCTACTTTTTTAACTTTCTTTTCTATATATTTCAATGCATGTTACTTCTTTTAATGTTGTATATCGCTTTTGTTAAACTTCTTCGTCCTCTTCTTTATTTCAATACATATTTTCTTTTCTATTCCAATTCCTGTTTTGTCTAATTGTTTTGTTTTCGTCTTTTTCTTCTTTATTTTAACTTTCTTTTCTAATATTTCAATGCATGTTACTTTTTTTAATGTTGTATATCGCTTTTGTTAAACTTCTTCTTCCTCTTCTTTATTTCAATACTTATTTTCCTTTCTATTCCAATTCCTGTTTTCTCTAATGATTTTGTTTCTGCTCTTTCTATTTTTTTTTACTCTCTTTTCTAATAATTCAATTCATGTTATTTCTTTTTATGACGTATATCGCTTTTGTTAAACTTCTTCCTTCTCTTCATTATTTCGTTACATATTTTCCTTTCTATTCCAATTCCTGTTTTGTCTAATTGTTTTGTTTTCGTCTTTTTCTACTTTTTTAACTTTCTATATATTTCAATGCATGTTACTTCTTTTAATGTTGTATATCGCTTTTGTTAAACTTCTTCGTCCTCTTCTTTATTTCAATACTTATTTTCCTTTCTATTCCAATTCCTGTTTTGTCTGATTGTTTTGTTTCCGTCTTTTTCTTCTTTTTTTTAACTTTCTTTTCTAATATTTGAATTCATGTTACTTCTTTTAATGTTGTATATCGCTTTTGTTAAACTTCTTCTTCCTCTTCTTTATTTCAATACTTATTTTCCTTTCATTCCAATTCCTGTTTTTTCTAATTATTTCGTTTTCGTCTCTTCTTTTCAATCTTTTTTTCTATATATCTCAATGCATGTTTTGTCTTCTTTGTTGTTGTTTATCTTTTATTTAAACTTTTTCGCCCTCTTCTTTATTTCAATACACATTCTCCTTTCTGCTCCAATTCCTGTTTTGTCTAACTATTTTGTGTTAGTCCTTTTCCACTTTTTCAATATTTTCTTCTTATATTTCAATGCATGTTATAGTTTTTTTTTATGTTTATGCATTTGTTTAATTTTTTTTTCGTCCTTTTCTTAATTTCAACAAATATTTTACCTTTCTATTCCAATTCCTCTTTTGTGTAATCATTTTTTTCTATTTTTTTTTTTTTTTTTACTTTCTATTCCAATTCCTGTTTTGCCTACTTATTTTCTGTTCCCCTTCTTTCTACTTTTTTTTTACTTTTTTTTCTATATATTTCAATGCATGTTATTGCTTTTTTTTTTGTTGATCAAGTCTTTGTTTAACTTTTTTTCGCCCTCTTTTTTATTTCAATGCATATTTTCCTCTTTCCCAATTCCTGTTTTCTCTAATGATTTTGTTTCTACTCTTTCTACTTTTTTTTAACTTTCTTGTCTAATATTTCAATGCATGTTATAGCTTTTATTGTTGATTAAGTCTTTGTTTAACTTTTTTTCGCCCTTTTCTTTATTTCATTACATATTTTCCTTTCTGTATCAATTTCTGTTTTGTATAATTATGTTGTGTTAGTCTTTTTTCTACTTTTTTTTAAACTTTCTTTTCTAATATTTCGATGCATGTTTCTTCTTTTAATGTTGTATATCGCTTTTGTAAAACTTCCTCACCCTTTTCTTCATTTCAGTACATATTTTCCTTTCTTTTCCAATTCCTGTTTTGTCTAATTGTTTTGTTTTCGTCTTTTTTCTACTTTTTTTAACTTTCTTTTCTAATATTTCGATGCATGTTTCTTCTTTTAATGTTGTATATCGCTTTTGTAAAACTTCTTCACCCTCTTCTTTATTTCAGTACATATTTTCCTTTCTTTTCCAATTCCTGTTTTGTCTAATTGTTTTGTTTTCGTCTTTTTCTACTTTTTTTAACTTTCTTTTCTAATATTTCGATGCATGTTTCTTCTTTTAAAGTTGTATATCGCTTTTGTAAAACTTCTTCACCCTCTTCTTCATTTCAATACATATTTTCCTTTCTGTTTCAATTCTTGTTCTCTAATTATTTTGTTTCTGCCCTTTTTACTACTTTTTTTAACTTTCTTTTCTATATATTTCAATGCATGTTACTTCTTTTAAAGTTGTATATCGCTTTTGTAAAACTTCTTCACCCTCTTCTTTATTTCAGTACATATTTTACTTTCTGTTCCAATTCCTATTTTGTCTAACTATGTTGTGTTGTTCTGTTTTCTACTTTTTCAGCCTTTTTTCTATATATTTCAATGCATGTTTTAGCTTCCTTTGTTGTTGATTATGCTTTTGTTTAACTTTCTCTTTGTCCTTTCCTTATTTCAATACATATTTTACTTTCAATTCCAGTTCATTATCTAATTATTTCGTTTTCGTCTTTTTTTCTATTTTTTTTTTCATTTTTTGTTATATTTCAATGCAAGCTATGTGTTTATGTTGTTGTTGTTGTTGTCTATTGTTAAACCTTCTTTCACCCATTATCTCTATTTCAATTTTTACTCTCAAATTCAACTCCCGTTTCCTCTAATGATTTTCTGTGATTTTATTTTCTACTTTTTTTCAATCATTTCTCTCATATACCAATGCACCCTATGTCTCTTTGTTGTTGCAGGTTATCCCTTTGTTAACTTTTTTTACACGCATTTTCTTCATCTCAATCCAAGTCTCGCTATTTTATTTATTTATTTATTTATTATTGTTATTATTATTATTATTATTTTTTTTTGGCATTTCACGGAACCAGCATGCAACAATTTTCTCTCCTTGCCCTTCGTTTGTTTGTTTGTTTGTTTCAGTGAGCAAATTTTTTTTCTTTTTTTCTTCATTGCGTTTTTTTTCCATGCATTCGTTGGCCTTATTTTTCTTTCCTTTTTTTTTGGGGGGGGGGAGGGGGGGAGGGGGGGAGGCAGGATAACTAAAGTATTAAGGATTTTTTTTTTTTTTTTTTTTTTTTTAGGTCCATTTCCATGCTCGTGGTTTCAATGCCTATAATCCCAGGGTATTTTTTTTTTTTTTATTTATTTGGTAGCGAAATATTTTGTTTTGCTTCGTTTTTTTATATTTTTCGTCTTCCATTTTTTTTATATCCTCTTTTTCTCAATTTTTTTTCTTTTTCTCAATTTTTCATATTCTTTTCCTTTATTTTTTATGTTTTTTTTTCCTTAATTTTTCATATTCCTTTTTTTCTTCATTTTAATTTACTTTCTCATATTTATTTTCCTCCATTTTTTATTTTCTTTCTCTTTTCCCTCATTTTTCATATTCTTTCATTTCCTTCGTTTTTCATATTTATTTTCCTCCATTTTTTATTTTCTTCATCTGTTCCTTCATTTTTCATATTTTTCTTTTCCTTCGTTTTTCATATGTATTTTCCTCCATTCTTCATGTTCCTTCTTTTCCTTCATTTTCATATTTTTTTTCCTTCATTTTAATTTTCTTTCTTTTCCTTCATTTTTTCTTTCTCTTTTCCTTAATTTTTCATATTTTTTCCTTCATTTTTCATATTTATTTTTCTCCATTTTTGTTTTCTTTCTTTTTTCCTTCATTGTTCACATTCTTTCTTTTCCTTCATTCTTCATATTCCTTCTTTTCCTTCGTTTTCATATTTTTCCTCCATTTTTAGTTATCTTTCCTTTCCTTCTTTTTTCATATTTTCTTTTCCTCCTTTTTTCATATTTATTTTCCTCCATTTTTTATTATTTTTCTCTTTTCCTTCTTTTTCTTTTCCTATTCTTCATATTCCTTTTCCTCAATTTTTTTTCCTTCATTTTTCATATTTTTTTTCCTCCATTTCTTTCCTTTTTTCCCTCCACTTTTCATATTCCTTCTTTTCCTCCATTTTTCATTTTTTCCTCCATTTTTCATATTCCTTCGTATTCTTTTCCTCCATTTTTTATTTTTTCCTCCATTTTTCCTCCTTTTCCTCCATTTTTCATTTTTTTCCTCCATTTTCCATATTCCTTCTTTTTCTTTTCCTCCATTTTTTTATTTTTTCCTCCATTTTTCCTCCTTTTCCTCCATTTTTCATTTTTTTCCTCCATTTTTCATTTTCCTTCTTTTTCTTTTCCTCCATTTTTTTTCCTCCTTTTCCTCCATTTTCATTTTTTCCTCCATTTTTCCTCCTCCTTCTTTTCCTCCATATTTTCATTTTTTCATCAATTTTTCCTCTTCCTTCTTTTCGTCCATGTTCATTGTTTCCTCCATTTTTCTTCCTTCTTTTCCTCCATTTTTCATTTTTTCCTCCAGTTTTCCTCTTCCTTCTTTTCCTCCATTATCATTTTTTCCTCCATTTTTCCTCTTCCTTATTTTCCTCCATTTTTCATTTTTTCCTCCATTTTTCCTCCTCCTTCTTTTCCTCCATTTTTCATTTTTTCCTCCATTTTTCCTCTTCCTTCTTTTCCTCCATTTTTCATTTTTTCCTCCATTTTTCCTCTTCCTTCTTTTCCTCCATTTTCATTTTTTCCTCAATTTTTCCTCTTCCTTCTTTTCTTCCATTTTCATTTTTTCCTCCAGTTTTCCTCTTCCTTCTTTTCCTCCATTTTCATTTTTTCCTCCATTTTTCCTCTTCCTTCTTTTCCTCCATTTTCATTTTTTCCTCCATTTTTCCTCTTCCTTCTTTTCCTCCATTTTTTTCATTTTTTCCTCAATTTTTCCTCTTCCTTCTTTTCCTCCATTTTCATTTTTTCCTCCATTTTTCCTCTTCCTTCTTTTCCTCCATTTTCATTTTTTCCTCAATTTTTCCTCTTCCTTCTTTTCCTCCATTTTCATTTTTTCCTCAATTTTTCCTCTTCCTTCTTTTCCTCCATTTTCATTTTTTCCTCAATTTTTCCTCTTCCTTCATTTCCTCCATTTTCATTGTTTCCTCCATTTTTCCTCTACCTTTTCCTCCATTTTCACTTTTTCCTCAATTTTTCCTCTTCCTTTTCCTCCATTTTTTTTCCTCCATTTTTCATATTCTTTCTTTTCCTCCATTTTTCTTTCTTTTCCTTAATTTTTCATATATATTTTCTCCTCCATTTTCATTTTTTCCTCCATTTTTCCTCTTCCTTCTTTTCCTCCATCTTTCACATTCCTACTTTTGCTGTTAATCTCTGTTTCTGTCTCTCGTTAAGGCTTTCATTTCTGTCTATTGAAAAAAAAAAAAATCTTCAACTTACCATATTTATTTATTTATTTATATATATTTTTTTCTAATCCAAGTACGTCACATGACCTTTGCAGTTGCGACGCCAAGACTAAACGACCCGATCATCTAATCCAAGTATATTTTTCAACGTAACTTCTTTTTATATGCTTCAGTAATATCGTGTGCTTTTTTTTAATTCACTAATCTTTCTGCATTAATTTTACGCCATATTTTTTACTTTTTTTTTTTTTTGCTTCTTTTTATTTCACTAATCTTCCTGCATCAATTTTACGCTGCACTGTTTTGCTTCATTCTCTTCTTTTTCCGTAATGTTAGTAACTTGTGTTCAGGTGTTGTTGATTTTACCTATCTTATTTGTTTATCTGTTTCTTATTTGACTTATTTTTCAGCTCACTTTCTTCGTCTTTGTTTAGTTTATCTCATCAGCCATGTTTTTATTGTGTTTTTTTTACATACTTTTTCCTATTTTTTTCATTTTGTTAACCTATTTTTCAGTGGCTGTTCTCTACCTTTCTTTAGTTTGCCTTATTAGACATTTTTGTTACTTACTTTTTCTGCATATATTTTTTTCATTTTGTGATTTACCTTGCATTTACTTTCTTTATCCTTATTTGCTTATCTGTTTCTTATTTGACGTATTTTTCAGCTCCTTTTCTTTATCTTTGTTTAGTTTATCTTATCAGCCATGTTTTTTGCCTTCTTTTTGCATATTTTTTCCTATTTTTTTCATTCTTTTACCTATTTTTTTTTATTTTCTTCAGTCTCTCCTATCCTTTACATGTTTTTCTCATCTAAATTTTTTCTTGTTTTTTTCTTCAATTTTCTCCTCGTCTGTTCTTTTTTCTTCATCATTTCTCTATATTTTTCCATGTAGTTACTTCGATTTTTTTATATCTGTTTTCACCTCCATTTTTTTTTCTCGTATCCTGTATCCACATCTTTTTTCATTATTTTTACTTTGTTTCTTGTTTATCTTTTCTTTATATTTTTCTTATTTTTTCCATGCAATTATTTCGATTTTATTATATCTATGTTTTCACTACTCAATGTTTGTTTTCTTCTTTGTTTTGTTTTCTCCTTTCCTTTATCCACATTTTTTTTCATTGTCTTTATTTTGTTTCTTTTTTTATCTTTTCTTCATTTTTTTTCTATTTTTTACATGCAATTATTTCGATTTTATTATATCTATGTTTTCACTACTCAGTGTTTGTTTTCTTCTTTGTTTTGTTTTCTCCTTTCCTTTATCTACATTTTCTTTCATTTTCTTTACTTTACTTCTCGTTTATCTTTGCTTCATATTTTTTTTCTATTTTTTCCATGCAAGTATTTCGATTTTATTATATGTATGTTTTCACTAATCCATTTCTGTTTTCTTTTTTTTGTTTTCTCCTTTTCTTTATCCACATTTTATTTCATTTACTTTTCTTCTCGTTTACCTTTTCTTCTTCATCATTTTTCTCTATTTTCCATCCAATTAATTCCTTTCTTTATATATGTTTCCACTATTTCATTTTCCTTGCAAACATATCCGGACTAGCAATGTGTTTCTATTCTTCATTTTTTTCTACTTACTTTCTTCTTTCTCTCCTTTTTTCTCCATTCCTTCATTCACTGTTCTATTCCTATCTAAGTTTTTCTTCTCTCCCTTCCTTCCTTCCTTCATTTCCTTCATTCATATTTCTCTTCCTATCCTTATTTTTCCTAATCACTTCTGTTATATATGTGTCACGCTTTATCATATTCCCTTGTTCCCACGGTTCCAATTTTCCATAAAAATATATATCTTTTTAAACAATATAATTTCAGGCTTTTTGGAATATATTTTTGCTTATCTTTCATGTGTTAATTTCGCTTTGTTATTTTCCTGTTTCCATTTTACTAATTCTCATACGGGTTCAGTTTTCCATATAAATATATATATCGTCAAACAATATAATTTCAGTTTTTTTGGGATATTTTTTTGCTTATCTTTCATGTGTTAATTTCGCTTTGTTATTTTCCTGTTTCCATTCTCCTAATTCTCATACGGGTTCAGTTTTCCATACAAATATATATATCGTCTAACATTATAATTTCAGGCTTTTTGGAATATGTTTTTGCTTATCTTTCATGTGTTAACTTCGCTTTGTTATTTTCCCGTTTCCTTTCTCCTAATTCTCATACGGTTCCAGTTTTCCATACAAAAATATATATCTTTTCAAACATTATAATTTCAGGATTTTTGGAATATATATATTTTTTTGCTTATCTTTCATATGTTAATTTCGTTTTGTTATTTTCCTGTTTCCATTTAACTAATTCTCATACGGTTCCAGTTTTCCATAAAAATATATATCTTTTCAAACAATATAATTTCAGGTTTTTTGGAATATTTTTTTGCTTATCTTTCATGTGTTAATTTCTCTTTGTTATTTTCCTGTTTCCATTCTCCTAATTCTCATACGGTTCCAGTTTTCCATACAAAAATATATATCTTTTCAAACATTATAATTTCAGGATTTTTGGAATTTATATATTTTTTTGCTTATCTTTCATGTGTTAATTTCTCTTTGTTACTTTCCTGTTTCCACTCTTCTAATTTCCATACGGTTCCAGTTTCCCATACAAAAATATATATCTTTTCAAACAATATAATTTCAGGATTTTTGGAATTTATATATGTTTTTGCTTATCTTTCATGTGTTAATTTCTCTTTGTTATTTTCCTGTTTCCATTCTCCTAATTCTCATACGGTTCCAGTTTTCCATAAAAATATATATCTTTTCAAACAATATAATTTCAGGTTTTTTGGAATATTTTTTTGCTTATCTTTCATGTGTTAATTTCTCTTTGTTATTTTCCTGTTTCCATTCTAATAATTCTCATACGGTTCCAGTTTTCCATACAAATATATATATCGTCAAACATTATAATTTTAGTCTTTTTGGAATGTTTTTTTGCTTATCTTTCATGTGTTAATTTCGCTTTGTTACTGTTATGTTTCCACTCTTCTAATTTTCATATGGTTTCAGTTTCCCTACAAAAATATATATCTTTTCAAACAATATAATTTCAATGTTTTTTTTTTTTTGGAATATATTTTTTTGCTTCTCTCTTTTACGTGTTAATTTCGCTTTGTTATTTTCCTGTTTCCACTCTTCTAATTCCCATACGAATCTATCACATATATATCTCATCAAACATTTTTTTTTCCCTACTTTTTGCTATATTTTCTAGGGTTTTTTTTTTCATTTTTTTTCCTAATTACTTGTCATGCATATTTTCCTTTTATCATTTTTCACTTTTCCATTTCTGTTTTCTTCTTTTCATTTGTCTTCTCCTTCCATTTATCTACATTTTCTTTCATTTTCTTTCACTTTTTTCCTCATGTTCTTTTTTTCCTCATTTTCTACTTTTTCTATTTTTCATTCGACTTATTTTCTACTTTCCTTTTTTTTGTACTGTTTCCTGCTCATTGTCTTTTCATTCATTTTTATTTTCATTTTCTTCAATTTCCTTTTCTTCATTTTATCTTCCTATTCTTTGTCTTTATTCCTCTCTTTTCTATGTTATTTCTTTTTTTCTTTTTCTCGTCCTTTCCTTTATTTACTTTTTGCATATATTTTTCTTTTTTTAAATTTTCTTTTCTTCATTTTCTCTTCCTATTCTTTATCTTTGTTCTTCTCTTTTCTATAATATTCGTTCTTATATATTTTTTTTCTTTTCGTCTTTTCTTTTACTTAATTTTTTTGCATATATTTTTTTTCTTCAATTTTCTTTTCTTCATTTTCTCTTCCTATTCTTCTTTACTTGTCCTTCTCTTTTCTATATTGTTCCTTCTTTCATTTTTTCTTCTCGTCTTTTCTTTTATTTACTTTTTGCATATTCTTTTCAATATTTCAATTAGTACTGAAAAAAAGAAAAAAGAAAGAAAAGATAGAAGAGATTGAAAACAGAAAAAAAAGATAGAAAAAAAGAAATAAAAAAGAAAAAGATAGAAAGAATAGGTAAAAGAGATTGAAAAGAAAAGAAAAAAAAGAGAAGAAAGAAAAAAAGATAGAAACAACAACAAAAAAAAAAACGCAAACAAAAGCTGGACATAATTAGCAGAGGAAAACAATTACCTTGACATACAAAAAAAAAAAAGACAATTGACAGAAATCGCGTAAACAAATTCATCCTATTGTTTTTTTTGTTTTTTTTTTACGTCCAAATTGATTGTTTTAAAAGTGAATGTTGAAATATGTGATTCGAATCCCTCCCTTCCCTCCCTTTCTTTCCTTTTCCCTTCCTTTCCCTTCCCTTCCCTTCCCTTCCCTTCCCTTCCCTCCCTTTTTTCAAAAAGGGGGACAAGTCTCATCCAGGAAACTATCGACCAATTAGCCTGACATCGATTGTTTGTAAATTAATGGAGACTTCAATTCGCGACAATATGGTGAAATTTTTCGAAGAAAATAATATGATAAATAATTCGCAACATGGCTTCCGTAGTAAACGTTCGTGTTTGACTAACTTACTTGATTTTTTTCATTATATTTTTGAGGTGTTCGATGAAAGCAGATCAGTGGATATCATATATCTGGATTTTCAAAAGGCATTTGATAAGGTCCCCCACCAACGATTGCTCAGCGAACTATTGGCGCACGGTATCTCGGGTAACATTCACAATTGGCTTGTGGACTGGCTCTCTGAGCGGAAACAGAGAGTAGTTCTAAACGGTGTTACATCTAACTGGCTCGATGTCAGAAGCGGCGTACCTCAAGGATCAGTGCTTGGCCCCATGCTCTTCTTAATTTATGTTAATGATATCGATGATGGGCTCACTTGCAAAGTATCAAAATTTGCTGATGACACAAAAATTGCTAGTAAAGTAACTGCGACACTCGACGAAGAAGCTTTACAATCAGATATAGATCGACTTGCACGTTGGGCCAATCAATGGCAAATGAAATTTAACGTTCACAAAATTTAATGTAAAGTGTTGCACATCGGAAAAAATAACAGTCGCGTTCGGTACGTAATGAATGGCCAACAACTTTCTGCAGTAAGTAAAGAAAAGGACCTTGGAATCACTATATCAAGCGATTTAAAGCCCGGTCAGCATTGTTCAGAGGTAGTTAAAACTGCAAACAAATTGGTTGGCTTCATCGGACGAGTCTTTAATAATAAATCGGAAAAAAGTAATATTAAAACTGTATAATTCGTTGGTTCAACCCCGTCTAGAGTACTGTGTACAGTTTTGGTCTCCCTATTACAGAAAAGACATAGAAAAGTTGGAACGGGTTCAACGAAGAGTAACAAAGATGATTCCTAGGTTGAGAAATTTGTCATATGAACAAAGGCTTAAAAAAGTAAATTTATTCAGCCTATCAAAACGAAGAATGCGAGGCGATCTAATAGAAGTGTTTAAAATGTTTAAAGGATTCAGTGATATTAATGTGGAAGATTACTTTACAATTGATCGATCAAATAGAACAAGAAGAAATCACAATTTGAAGATAAGTGGTAAAAGATTCTCATCGCACGAAGCTAAACACTTCTTCTTCGATCGAGTTGTTAATGTTTGGAATTCTCTACCTTGTGATGTCGTTGATAGTACAACAGTTACGGCCTTCAAGAATAGATTAGACAAGTGTTTTGAATCCAACCAGCAACTCTTCTCTTCCCTTCTTTTCTCTTCTCTTCTCTTCTCTTCTCTTCTCTTCTCTTCTCTTCTCTTCTCTTCTCTTCTCTTCTCTTCTCTTCTCTTCTCTTCCCTTCCCTTCCCTTCCCTTCCCCTCCTCTTCCCCTCCCTTCCCCTCGCATTATCTTCTTCCTCTCCATTTCCTCCCCATCTCCCTCTCATTCTCTCTCCCTTATAACTTTATTTGTTTGTTTGTTTCTTGTTTGTTTTAATTGTTTTTTTTTTCTTTTATTTTTCAATCCATAATTTTAGTTTTGCGTTCCTTTACCCTTCCTTTATTCTCTCTCTCTCTCTCTCTCTCTCTCTCTCTCTCTCTCTCTCTCTCTCTCTCTCTCTCTCTCTCTCTCTCTCTCTCTCTCTCTCTCTCTCTCTCTCTCTCTCTCTCTCTCTCTCTCTCTCTCTCTCCATTTAACCTAAAGAGAAAATGTTTCAGTCGGATACGGAAATTCTCTCTCTCTCTCTCTCTCTCTCTCTCTCTCTCTCTCTCTCTCTCTCTCTCTCTCTCTCTCTCTCTCTCTCTCTCTCTCTCCTCTCTTTCCTCTCTCTCTTCCTCTTTCCTCTCTCTCTCATCTTTCTGTCCCTCCTCCTCCTCCTCCTCCACCTCCTCCTCCGCCTCCTCTTCCTCTCCTCCTCCTCCTCCTCCTCCTCTCTCTCTCTCCCCTACCTTTTCCTCTTCCTCCTCTTCCTCTCCTCCTCCTCTCTCTCTCTCTCTCTCCCTCTCTCTCTCTCTCTCTCTCTCTCTCTCTCTCTCTCTCTCTCTCTCTCTCTCTCTCTCTCTCTCTCTCTCTCTCTCTCTCTCTCTCTCTCTCTCTCTCTCTCTCTCTCTCTCTCTCTCTCTCTCTCTCTCTCTCTCTCTCTCTCTCTCTCTCTCTCTCTCTCATATCTCCTTTTTATCTCTCTCATTCACCTCATTGCATTTTTTCCTCCTCCTCCTCCTCCTCCTCCTCCTCCTCCTCCTCCTCCTTTTCCTCCTCTATTTCCTATTCCTTTTTTTTTGTTTTTTCTTTTTTCTTTCATATTTTCTTTAATTCATTTTCATCTTTCTTTTTTTATTATATTTTCTTCTTTCCTCCTTTCCTTCCTTCCTTCCTTCCTTCCTCCTCTCTTCCTTCTTTCCTCCCTCTTCTCCTTAACCCTTCTTCCTCCTTCTCTCCCCTTTTCTTCCTATTCTCTTTCTTCCCTCTTCCCTCTTTCTTCCTTTCATTCTCTCCCTTCTTTTCCTTCCTTTCCCTTCTTCTTTCCCTTCCTTTTCTATCTCTTTTCCTTCCTTTCCCTTCTCTTTTCTTTCCTTTTCCCTCTTCTTTCTCTTTCTCTCCCTTCCCCTTCGTCTCTCTCCTCCTCTTCCTCTCTTCCCCTCTTCATTCCTCTCCTTCACCTTTTTTTTCTTTCTCTTCCTTTCACTTCTTTTCCATTTCTCCTTCTTTCTCTTCCTCTCCTTTCCCTCTTCCTCCTCCCTTCCCCTTTCCTTCCTCTCCCTTTCCCTCCCTTTATCTTCCTCCTCTCTCCATTTCCTCCCCATCTCCCTTTCATTCTCTCTCCCTGATCACTTTCCTTCCTCTTCCCTCCCATCCTCCCCTTCCCTTCCCTTTCCTTCTCTTCCCTTCCCTTCCCTTCCTTCCTTTCCCTTTCCTTTCCCTTCCCTTCCCTTCCTTTCCTTCTCTTCCCTTCCCTTTCTTTTCCTTCTCTTCCTTCCCTTCCCTTCCCTTTCCTTCTCTTCCCTTCCTTTCCCTTCTCCTTCCTTTCTCTTCCTTCCCCTTCCTTCCTTCCCTTCCCTTCCTCTTCCCCTCTTCCTCCTCTCTTCCCATCTCTTCCCTTCCCTTCCCTTCCCCCAGTTCTCCTTCCCATCCATCTCCTGTCCTCCTCCTCCTCCTCCTCCTCCTCCTCCCTCTTTCTCGCATTACCCACAAAAGCTCTCTTTGTGAGGCTTAGGCCATTATCTCTTCAGGAGGAGGAGGAGGAGGAGGAGGAGGAGGAGAGAGGGAGGGAAAGGTGACTGAAAAAGGTGGATGAAGTGGAGGTTTCTGAGAGGCAAGAGGAGGAGGAGGAGGAGGTGGAGGAGGAGGAGGAAGAGGAAAAGGCTGATGACTTAGTTATAGGAGAAGAGGAGGGAAAGGAGGAAGGAAAGAGAGGAAAATGAAGACGTGAAGGACGATGAAGAGGAGGAGGAGGAGGAGGAGGAGGAGGAGGAGGAAGAAATGGAGGAAGGAAAGAAAAAGAATAAAGAGGGAAAAATGAAGGAAAAGAAAATAAATAGCAATAATAATAATAATAATAATAATAATGATAAAAATAATAAAAAATAGAGATGAAAAAACAAAAGGAAGAGAAGGAGGAAGAGGAGGAGGAGGAGGAGGAGGAGGAAGGCAAACAAATCTTTATACCACTATATAATTCTCCTCCTCCTCCTCCTCCTCCTCTCCTCCTCTCCTCCTCTCCTCCATAATACGTCCATATTAACCCTGCAGTAACCTTTTTCCTCCTCCTCCTCCTCCTCTTCCTCCTCCTCCTCCTCCTCCTCCTCCTCTTCACAATAGTCTAAAGAATTTCCTCTCAGCGGCGTGATTTCTCTCTTCCTCCTCCTTGTCTTCCTCCCTCTTCCTCTTCCTCCTCTTCCTCCTCTTCCTCCTCTTTTTCGTCCATTTTTTTTCTTTTTTTTTCTCTATTTCATTTGGTGTTTTTTTCTTCTTTTATTTCTTCCTTTCTTTTTTTTCTTTCTTTCTTTCTTTCTTTCTTTCTCAATTTTCTTCCTTCGTTTTTTATTTTTCATTTTTTCTCCGTTTTTTTTTCTTCTTCGTTTTCCTCCTTCGTCTTCTTTCCTCCTCCTCTTCCTCCTCCTCCTCCTCCTCTTCTTCTTCTTCTTCTTCCTCTCTTTCTCCTCCTTTTTTCTTTCCTTTTTAAATTTTCTCTTAAGTTTAAAATCATCAGAGAGAGAGAGAGAGAGAGAGAGAGAGAGAGAGAGAGAGAGAGAGAGAGGTTCAAAATGCCACACTCCTGCGAACGGAAAGGAAAAAACATTGGCAACATTTTCTCTTAACAAGGCGATGTGTGTGTGTGTGTGTGTGTGCGTGTGTGTGTGTGTGTGTGTGTGTGTGTGTGTGTGTGTGTGTGTGTCTGTGTGTGTGTGTGTGTGTGTGTGAACGCTGTGATGTGAAATGTCGAAAAAATAATAGCAATAAGTAAAATAATAATAGACTAAATATATACGAAATTAAATACAAAACTTGACTAAATTATATAAAACTAAATAAAAAAAATAAAAAGATTGACCGACCGACTTTTTTTTTTACAGTAACGGAATCATGAAGAAAAAGACAAGAAAAAGGAAAGAAAGAGGAAGAAAGAAAAGAAGAAAAGGGAAAAAAGAAGATAGTTTGAGAGACAGTAAAGAGGGTCAATTCTGATTCAATTTTATTTCTTTTGCTTTTCTTTTCTCTCATCTTTTTCTTCTCCTGTCTTCTTTTTTTTCTTTCCTTCACATCCCTTCCCTTCCCTCCCCTTTCCTTTCCTTTCCTTTCCTTTCCTTCTCTTCTCTTCTCTTCTCTTCCATCCCTTTCCCTTCCCTTCCCTTCCCATCCCTTCCCTTCCCTTCCCTTCCCTTCCCTTCCCTTCCCTTCCCTTCACATCCCTTCCCATCATTTCCCATTCCTTCCCATCCCTTCCTTTCCCATCCCTTCCCCTCCCTTCCCTTCCCATCCCATCCCTACCCTTCCCTTCCCTTCCCTTCACATTCCTTCCCATCATTTCCCATTCCTTCCCATCCCTTCCTTTCCCATCCCGTCCCTTCCCTTCCCTCCCATCCCTTCCCATTCTTTCCCGTCCCTTCCCTTCCCTTCTCGTCTAACTATCTATCAACCTATCTACTAATCTATCTATCTCACTTTCGTTCTGTGTGTGTGTGTCTGTCTGTATGTATGTGTGCGTGCGTGCGTGCGTGCGTGCGTGATAAACACCTGCATAATCACCTGGGCGTTCCTAATTAGCGTGTACAGGTGTTCGGGTCACCTGTACTGCTGTCCCCCCATTAGCACGGCACGAGCCACGCTTTATCCGCTCATTACCGAAGTGATCACCGATTTACTGCCAAAAGCCAAACACCGATTATGTATTGCTGGGATGGGAGGGAGGGAGGGGAAGGGAGGAGGGGATGTTAGGTGAGGGGGGGAGGTGGTGTTTCTCTTTTTTTTTTCTTTTACTTTCGTTGTTGTTGTTGTTGTTTTTGTGTTTTCATTCTCGTTCTGGAAGGGGAAAGGGTGGATAGGGGAGTTGTGTATGGGGAGAGTGGGTGGGGAGGCGAGGGGGTAAGCCAGAGGGGGGTTATGTGTGTGAGGGGGGTGTGGGGGGGGGGAAGAGTGGAAGAGAGAAGGAAAGGGGAGGAAGAGAGAGGAGATGAAGGAGAAATGGAAAATGTTAATGGAAGAGGAAGAGGGGAAATGAGAGAGAGAGAGAGAGAGAGAGAGAGAGAGAGAGAGAGAGAGAGAGAGAGTTTATGTGTGTGTGTGTGTGTGTGTGTGTGTGAGAGAGATTTACTGGTAACTAATCATTGTTATTATTATGGTTATTAGTATTAGTATTTTAATCTTGTCATCAATTGTAGTAAAAATATAGCAGTAGTAGTAGTAGTAGTAGTAGTAGTAGTAGTAGTAGGAGGAGGAGGAGGAGGAGGAGGAGGATGATCGTAATTTTCATAGTATTCTCATCATCATCATCATCATCATCATCATCATCATCATCATCATCATCATCATCATCTCATCATCATCATCTCATCATCATCTCATCATCATCATCATCATCATCATCATCATCATCTCATCATCATCATCATCATCATCATCATCATCATCATCATCATCATCATCATCATCATCATCATCACCATCATCATCATCATCATCATCATCATCATCATCATCATCATCATCATCATCATCATCATCATCATCATCATCACCATCATCATAATCATCATCATCACAATCATCATCATCACCAGCATCATCATCATCATCATCAGTATCATCATCATCATCATAATCTCAACATCAACATCATCATCACCATAATCATCATAATCATCATCATCATCATCATCATCATCATCATCATCATCTCATCATCATCATCATCATCATCATCATCATCATCATCACCATCATCATCATCATCATCATCATCATCATCATCATCATCATCATCATCATCATCATCATCATCATCATCATCATCATCACCATCATCATCATCATCATCATCACCATCATCATCATCATCATCATCATCATCATCATCAAATGTTCTTATAGTCATAATTTCTCTCTAACAAACATAAGGTCAACGGCTCACAAGGGAATCTGAACTTGCAAAATAAGTCACTCCGAGAAAAACATCCCTTTGCCTGTCTGGGGTCCATTGTGTGTGTGCGTGTGTGTGTGTGTGTGTGTGTGTGTGTGTGTGTTTACCCGGCTATCATATCCGTGTTTATAAGTATCTCTGTATGTATGTATGTATGTATGTAAGTATGTATATCATAAGCCTCAAAAACTCACCAAAACAAAAAGAAAGAAGAAAAAGAAGACAAGCTGAAGGACAAACAAACTGTCTTGCCATTATTAACTTTTTTCAATTTTTTTCCTCCGTTTCTTATCCCTCTCATTTTCTTTTTCCGAGAAGGGAGAGAGAGAGAGAGATAGGGAGGGAGAGAGAGAGAGGGAGGGAGATAGGGAGAGGAGTAGGAGGAGGAGGAAGAGAGAGAGATGGAAGGGAAAGAATGCGTGTTAGAGAGAAAAATGAGAAGATGAGGAGGAGAAGAGAAGGAATGAGAAAGGAGGAGAAGGAAGGAGAGAAGGAGGGAAGTAAGAAAGAAGGAAGAGAAGGAAATGAGAGAAAAGAAGGAAGAATGAAAGAAAAAGGAAGGAAGGAAGGAAGAAAAGGAGAAAAAGGGTAAAATAAGAGGAAAGAAAGGAAGAAAAGGAGGGAAGAAAGAAAGGAAGGAAAGAAAGGAAGGAAGGAAAGAAAAGAAGTAAAGGAAGGAAAGAAGGAAGAAGGAAGGAAGGAAGGAAGGAAGGGAGGATGGAAGGAGGGAAGGAAGGAAAGGAAGGAAGAAAGAAAGGAAGGAAGGAAGGAAGGAGGGAAGGAGGGAAGGAAGGAAAGGAAGGAAGAAAGGAAGGAAGGAAGGAAGGAAGGAAGGATGGAAGGAAGGAAGGATGGAAGGAGGGAAGGAAGGAAAGGAAAGGAAGGAAGGAAGGAAGGAAGGAAGGAAGGAAGGAAGGAAGGAAGGAAGGAAAGGAAGGAAGAAAGGAAGGAAGGAAGGAAGGAAGGAAGGATGGAAGGAAGGAAGGAAGGAGAGGAAGGAAGAAAGAAAGGAAGGAAGGAAGGAAGAAATAAAGGAAGAAAAGGAAAGAAGAAAGAAAGGAAGAATGGAAAAAAAAGGAAGAAAGAGAAGTAAGGAAGAAAGAAAAGAAGAAAAAAGGTAAAGTAGAAAAAAAAAGGAAAAAGAAAAATGAAGAAAGAAAATAAATGAAGAGGAGGAAAGGAGAGAGAGAGAGAGAGGAAGAAAAAGTGAAAAAAAGTAAACAGAAGAAAAGAAGGAAAGGAAAGAAGGAAGGATGGAAGAAAGGAAGGAAAGAAAGAAGGAAGGAAGGAAGGAAGGAAGGATGGAAGGAAGGAAGGAAAGAGAGAAAGAAAGAAGGAAGGAAAGAAGGAAGAAAGGAAGGATGGAAGGAAGGAATGAAACATGGAAACATGGAAATGCAGGCAACAGAAAGCCTATTGCTCATTACGAGGTCGCCCGCTTTGGTGATTTAATCTGCTCGACCGCCACTTGGGGCTTGGTGAGCAGATGAAAGCACCTCGATACTGAGGAGCAGATGAAAGCACCTCGATATTGAGGAGCAGATGGAAGCCCCTCGTTATTCAGTTTACTCCCGACGCAGCGAAATGACGGTCGATTCTATATTTGAAGGAGTTGATGGTATTCGCATTTACTACTTCTGAGGGAAGATTGTTCCAGTGGCGGATGACTCGGTTTAAAAAGAAACTCCTTCCGATGTCTGTGTTACATCGACTCGACTGAATGGATAAACCGTTCTTGAGTTGGTTTGCAGTTCAAAGAATTTGGAGTAATTGACGTTATTGAACTTTTTTAGATACTTGAAGACTTGAATCATATCCCCTCGTAGGCATCTTTTTTCCAATGTAAAGAGATTGAGTCGCTTGAGTCGTTCCTCGTACGGTTGAGCCCTGAAGGTTGGAATCATCTTTGTGGCGCGTCGTTGAATCCTTTCCAGTAAAGCAATGTCCTTTCTGTAATTAGGAGACCAGAACTGCACTGCATACTCGAGGTGCGGTCTTACCATGGAATTATACAAGGCTAGCATCACGTCTGGTGTTTTACACTCCAAGTTCCTCGCTATGAACCCGAGCATAGTGTTGGCTTTGTTGTATGCTTTTTTACAGTGATTCGCGTGTTTCACGTCACTGCTGATAGTGACTCCAAGATCTTTTCCTCCTGCATCGCCTGCAGAGGTCTCCCATTCATGATGTATGTGTGGTTACTATTTTGGGACCCAATGTGCATGACTGCATTTGTCAACATTAAAAGACATTTGCCATTTTTCCGACCATTCGATAATGTGATTGAGGTCTTTCTGAATGATTTCGCAGTCGGTCTTTGTGAGGGCCTTTCCCCCCACCTTGGTGTCATCAGCAAATTTCGATATTGTGGATTTCAGTCCTGATTCTAGGTCATTGATATATATGATAAAGAGGATGGGTCCCAGCACTGACCCTTGAGGCACTCCACTAGTGACTGGAAGCCAATCGGAAGGCTGTCCGTTGAGTAATATTCGTTGTTTTCTGTCGGTGAGCCAATCTCTTATCCACGCGATCAGATTGGCTCCGATGCCCGCCGAGTGCAGTTCTTAAGGAGTCTTTCGTGCGGTACCTTGTCGATGGCTTTCTGAAAGTCCAGGTATATAACATCACTGGGGATGTGGGCATCCCAGTTCTTATAATTATATACCTTGGAAAAAGTCTAATTAATTCGTTAGGCAGGAGCGCTTGTTTCTGAAGCCATGCTGGGTGTCGGAGATTATATTATTGTTTTCTAGAAACTTAACAAGTTTATCTCTAATAATCTTTTCGAGTATTTTTCCTGCCACTGATGTCAAACTTATGGGCCTGTAGTTTAATGCAACGCTTTTGTCTCCTTTTTTGAAAATCGGTGCTACGTACGCCATCTTCCAGTCTTCCGGGACCTTGTTTAGTTGAACTGACCGGTTGAATATGTTTGTGAGTGGTTGAAGTATTTGTTGTTTAAGCTCTTTTAATAACCGCGGGGACAAACTGTCGGGTCCCGTTGACTTGTTCGTGTCGAGTTTGTCCAAGTACTTTTTTACTTCTTGGTCGCATATTGAGTCAGTTTCCAGCGGCGTGATCTCACTCGGCGGGTCAGGACCCTCGGGAATGGTTTCGATGTCCTCGACTGTGAATACGGATGCGAAGTTACTGTTGAGGATTCTGGCCATCTGTTTACTGTCCTGAGTTACAGATCCAGTCTCGTCTGTCAGGGGACCAATATTGGATTTTACTTTCTTTTTCGATCTTATGTACGTGAAGAATTTCTTGGAGTTAGTTTTGATTTCGCGCGCTGTTTGCTTTTCATAGTTGCGTTTGCTACTCCGAATAAGGCTGCGACAAGCT
>NW_026112157.1:37500-40000 GCF_024679095.1 Eriocheir sinensis
ACAAGCGGTCCGATACCACAAATGAGTGACTTTTTATTATTTACATAGCTAAAAAATTCTTTAAGATAAGATTTACTTGTTTCCGCTATATATTCTTCAAGATTTTTCTTGCTTCGTTTTATTAATTTCTTGGTTTCGCGGCGAATTCTCTCCAATTCTAGTTTGTCAGCCTCACTCTGAGTTGATATGTATCTGCTGTATACGCGTTTTTTAAGAGATAGGCTATTTTGAATTTCGTTACTCCACCATTTGGGTTTCTTCTTAAAAGCTGAACGTCTGTTACGATAGGGTACGCATATGCTTATGGCATTGTTCAATATTGTGGTGAAGGACTCCCAAGATTTATCAATATCTGTTTCCGCCGTGATTTCAGTCCAGTCAGAATTATTTAGAATTGATCGGAGTCTTACGAAATTCGCTTTCTGATAATCACGCACCTTTTCTTTGCTAGGAGTTACTTTACTTTCTTTCATATTGATGCTGAATGTGATTGTTCGGTGATCGCTAGAACTAAAAATTGGACCAACATTTACTTCGTTAACTAGATCAGCTGTCGTTGAAAAGATAAGGTCAAGTATATTATTTTCCCGAGTCGGTTCTTGAACGTGTTGATGTAAATCACTTTCTAGTAAATTTGTGTACAGGTCGAGCCCTGTATGACAGTTCAACGGTTCACCCCATCTTTTCACTGGCAAGTTAAAGTCCCCAACAATTACTGCCTCGCAACTGCTACTTGTTTCTAATAATAATTCACTTAATGCGTGGTCGATATCAAAAGTCTGCCCTGGCGGTCTGTAGATAAGTCCAGTTACTATTTTACGAGATTTATTTTTTAATTTCAATGAAGACCGTGTCTACATTGGTTATAATATCTGTTTTCACGGATACTGGATGGAGAGAGTTGTGGATATAAAAGATAACGCCTCCACCCTGTCTGTTCTCTTTCATGACTAAAGATGGTATAACCCGGTAATCTATATTCCGCAATGAAATCTCTATTTGAAGTGTCTATCCAAGATTCTGTGACTCCGATGATGTGATAATGATTTGTAGCTGCGAGGACTTCTAAGTCATCAAATTTGTTACGTAGGCTACGAGCGTTTACATAGCAAGCTTTAATGTGATTCGAGTCGGGAGTTTTGCGGGTTGAGTGCACCCTTACGGTGGAGCTGCTGGTGTTCTCGCCTCCGCGTTTTTTGGCTTTCGAAGAGCCACTTGGTCACAGAGCAGCCTCCCGAATCGGGCTGCTCCAACAGGGTTTAAGTGGATGCCATCAGCAAGGAACAAGTCTGAATCGTAGTAAAAACTGTTCCACAAGTTAGCGAACTGGACGTTTTCTTGTGAGCAAAGGGACTGAAGTCTGTTGTTTGTGCTGAAGGCCTTACTGTAAAAGCTAGTTTCGGCAACGACCCTCGGGAGGATTCCTGAGATTATGATGTTACTGGCATCCGTTTTACGTTTATACTGCTTGATCATGCGGCGGTATTTCTCAAGCAGTTCCTCAGAAAGGGTTGTCTTTACGTCATTCGTCCCCGCGTGAATGACAAAGAGGGTGTTTCGGTCGGCATTTCTCGTGACATCATCGCACGCTGCGGTGATGTCGTCCAGTCTGGCACCTGGATAGCAGTAACGTTTTCTGCGGCCGTTTGATGAACGACCACAGAACTCAACCAGCTGGCCACGCACCATGGAGTCCCCAACTATAAAAAAAAAGTCTGAAAATAAATAGATTCCTGGCGCAACATGTCACTCGCCCCAACCATCACGGCGCGCGCGACACTCATTTTTTTTAACATCATCATACAGGGTGTCTCGACGCCGTGATGGTTGGGGCGAGTGAAATGTTGCTATAAATAACTCTGTGTTTTCAATACGTAGAGATTTAACTGCATTCTGATCACACTATCGTGTTCACGAGAAATTTTCCTACGTAATGTAATAATATATTTCTGCAGTCAATGAACAACTGTTGAAAACAGTGAGCATAAGTAAAACATGTTATAAACATTTTTTTAACATCTTCTCAGTTCAACTCATCGTAATACCATTTTCTTATTTGTTTTGTCGAGTTTTTACAATACATCTTGATTCTACAGTCACTGCTGAGTCTGATGGTGTCAACCAAAACTGGCTAGCTCGTATATGAGTTGAGCTATGGCATATAATAAAGAAACATGTCTCACTCGAGCATGCAAGATGTGGACATGAGTGTTAGCGGGAGAGCGGAGCAGCCAATCAGCTGCAAGCTTACCAACCTGCCTAGGCGCCAGGAATCTAGCTTTAGTGAACAGACTATAGGCGAGTCTCAAACTCATCCTCCATGGTGTCTGCCAGCACCTGGAACCTATTGAAGGTAGTGGGGGTCAGTAAATCCTTGGTTGCCTGCTTCGGTTTGGCTCCATTCCTTACAGGTTGGAACCAGAAGGGAAGAGAAGGGATGGAAAGGAAGGAAAGGAAGGGAAGGGATGGAAAGGAAAGAAAGGAAAGGAACGGAAGGGAA
>NW_026112157.1:45000-47500 GCF_024679095.1 Eriocheir sinensis
GGTAAAGGTTCTAATTCCACCTCTCCACCTGGTCCTCTGTCTGGTGTTAGTGTGCTCCATCCTGTCCCGGTAAAGGTTATAATTCCACCTCTCCACCTGGTCCTCTGTCTGGTGTTAGTGTGCTCCATCCTGTCCCGGTAAAGGTTCTAATTCCACCTCTCCACCTGGTCCTCTGTCTGGTGTTAGTGTGCTCCATCCTGCCCCGGTAAAGGTTCTAACTCCACCTCTCCACCTGGTCCTCTGTCTGGTGTTAGTGTGCTCCATCCTGCCCCGGTAAAGGTTCTAATTCCACCTCTCCACCTGGTCCTCTGTCTGGTGTTAGTGTGCTCCATCCTGCCCCGGTAAAGGTTCTAATTCCACCTCTCCACCTGGTCCTCTGTCTGGTGTTAGTGTGCTCCATCCTGCCCCGGTAAAGGTTCTAATTCCACCTCTCCACCTGGTCCTCTGTCTGGTGTTAGTGTGCTCCATCCTGCCCCGGTAAAGGTTCTAACTCCACCTCTCCACCTGGAAAAAGGTTATAATTCCATCTCTCCACTCTGCAAAGGTTCTAATTACACCTCTTCACCTGGTCCTCTGTCTGCCCTGACTTCTACAATACCTGAGCTGTCACATTGTTACTTTCGCTGTCCGTATGTTACCAGATCCACACTTGACCTGACCTGAACACGCCCATCTGTACCTACCCAACAGAACACCTTGAACCTATGCCTCTTAGCTAATCCACGATACTCCCTCTGTCTCTTCGCTATACTTAAAAGTTGTCACTCCATCCCTCTCTCCGCGCTTCTTAACTTTCTCTCTAAATCTTTCCCGAGACGCCGAGTTTCTGAAGCGAGTGTCAGGCCTGGCAGACTCAGTGATTGCGCGCCTTTCTCTTCAGGCCCCGGGCGGAGTGGAAAAATTTGGGCGGCTTTTCCGATACGCCACGCCCTTGTCCGCCCAGCAGTGAATGGGTACCAGGTATTTATCGGGGGTTGTGTCCCGTCTCCTGGGGTCTGTTGCCTTCTCCTATAATTCCTTCCCCTTCTGTCTCTCTCCGGCATATGACCACAGATGCTGCGCCGACTAAACGAAACTTTCCAACTTTTTTCCTGTCCCCACCCTTCCCTTTCCTCCCCTTCTATCCCCCACTTCTATAATCCACTCCATAACAGGCCCCATTCCCTTCCTGTCCCTCCCCTTCTATAACCTGTACTCTCGTTTCCCCTTCTATCCCCCACTTCTATAATCCACTCCATAACAGGCCCCATTCCCTTCCTGTCCCTCCCCTTCCATAACCTGCATTCTCTCGCTTCCCCTTCTATTTCCTCCCCTTCTATCCCACCACTTCTATAATCCACTCCATAACATGCCCCTTCTCTTCCTGTCCCTCCCCTTCCATAAACTGCATTCTCTCGTTTCCCCTTCTGTCTCCTCCCCTTCTATCCCACCACTTCTATTATCCAGTCCATAACATCCCCTTCTCTTCCTGTCCCTCCCCTTCCATAACCTGCATTCTCTCGTTTTCCCTTCTATCTCCTCCCCTTCTATCCCACCACTTCTATAATCCACTCCATCACATCCCATTCTCTTCCTGTCCCTCCCCTTTCATAACCTGCATTCTCTCGCTTCCTCTTCTATCTCCTCCCATTCTATCCCACCACTTCTATAATCCACTCCATAACAGGCCCCATTCCCTTCCTGTCCCTCCCCTTCTATAACCTGTACTCTCGTTTCCCCTTCTATCTCCTCCCCTTCTATCCCCCACTTCTATAATCCACTCCATAACAGGCCCCTTCTCTTCCTGTCTCTCCCCTTCCATAACCTTCAATCCTTTTCCTCCTTCTCTTTCCTCCCCTTCTGTCCACCCCTTCTATCACCCCCTCCATCAAATGCCCATCCTCCTCCTCTTTGTTTTCTTTATTTAGAGAGAAAGACGTAACAGAAAGAATGTAAATGTTTAAGTAAGAGATTAAAGTTACAGTAAAAGAAAGCATTGTCAATATTTAGTAGTAACAACACATTCATTATTTGTTGTGTATTTAGTGTGAAAAAAAAGTTAGTTCGTTAGTTAGTCAAGGTTAGTTAAGCAGTTAGTCAGATAGTTAGTAGTTGTAAGTTGATAAGACAGTAAGGTAAGTAGATAGGTAGTAAGTAGATTGTAACAAGAAACCAGAAGTAGACATAGAGGAAAATATTATCCTAAAAACGAAACAATCTTAACACTGTATGACCTTATTGGATTATCCAGTTATTTAATTAGATTCATTTAAAGGCAGTAAATAGCTGACATATGAGAAGAAGCAAGAAGGGTTGAGAGTGTGTGGCAGGGTGCGGGGCGGGGCTGACCTTGGCTAACCCCCCCCCAGCCGCCACCTCCCGCCCGCCAGTTTCTCGAGAAATGCTATAGTTAGTAAGGTAATCAGCTAGTTAGAGAGTAAGTTAGTAGTAGTAAGTTAGATGGTAAGATAGTAAGTAAGGCGTATGTTAGATCAAGTTAGTTTCGTTGTAAAAATAGCAA
>NW_026112157.1:50000-62500 GCF_024679095.1 Eriocheir sinensis
ACTTGGCTTGACCGTGTTAGAAACTTGGCTTGACCGTGTTAGAAACTTGGCTTGACCGTGTTAGAAACTTGGCTTGACCGTGTTAGAAACATGACTTGACCGTGTTAGAAACTTGGCTTGACCGTGTTAGAAACATGACTTGACCGGGGTAGAAACTTGGCTTGACCGTGTTAGAAACATGACTTGACCGGGGTAGAAACTTGGCTTGACCGTGGTAGAAACTTGGCTTGACCGTGGTAGAAACTTGGCTTGACCGTGGTAGAAACTTGGCTTGACCGTGGTAGGAACTTGACTCGATTTGGGTTCAAAAGTAACACCATTGTTTTTTGTTTCCTCATTATCGTTATTTTTGTCTTGTCTCGCATTATCGTTTTTTTGTCTTGTCTCATTATCGTTATTTTTGTCTTGTCTCGCATTATCGTTTTTTTGTCTTGTGTCATTATCGGTTTTGTTTTTTATTATTTTTCATCTTTTTTTTATTAATTATTATCTGCTTTTTATTATTATTTCTATTATTTTTTCTCTTGTTTCTGATGTTTAGTGCCATTAGTTTATTTTCTTATTGTTAGTTTTGTCCTTTTTTGTTACTTTTTGTCAACTTTTAATTTTTTGTTTTTGTTCTTGTTTTGTTTTGTTCGAAAATGCGAGACGAAACAAAAACCGATTATGAGAAAACAAAAACCGATAAGAAAACAAAAACCGATGATGACAAAACAAAAACCGATAATGGTAAACAAAAACCGATAAAGACAAAACAATAACCGATAATGACAAAACAAAAACCGATAATGATAAAACAAAAACCGATAATGACAAAACAAAAACCGATAATGAGACAAAACAAAAACCGATAATGACAAAACAAAATCCGATAATGACACAAAACAAAAACCGATAATGACAAAACAAAAAGCCGATAATGACAAAACAAAAACCGATAATGACAAAACAAAAACCGATAAAGACAAAACAGTAACCGATAATGACAAAACAAAAACCGATAATGAGGAAACAAAAAATGATAACGACAAAACAAAAACAGACAATGAGGCAAAACAAAATCCGATAATGAGACAAAACAAAATCCGATAATGACACAAAACAAAATCCGATAATGACACAAAACAAAAACCGATAATGAGGAAACAAAAACCGATGATACGAGACAAAATAAAAATCGTGCAGCCATTGAGCAAGGTGACAACAGACCAACAAAGGGACGCCTGGACATCAAACAGCCAGGTGGAGGTAATTAAGTAGTTAACAAGGCCGCCTCTCACACGGACAGGTGAGGGGCCCAGGTGTGAATTCTAAGGGTTCCGTTTTAATTGCCGACTTTTATTATGATTATTCTCGCATTTGACAGATACTGAAAAGATTCCGGTACCGACTCACTTAAAAGAATAAAAGTTGTTGTTGTTTTGATATATATGTTGAATTATCATTGTCATTCTCCTCCTCTTCTTCTTCTTAATCATTATCATCATTCTCCTTCTCCTCCTCCTCGTCCAACTTCCTCGTCCTCCTCTTCAACCTTCTGTAATGTTTTCTTCCTTTTGAAATATATATACAAATAAGTTGTATGTCTACCTATGAGATTCACACACACACACACACACACACACTTAGAATAGGAATATAGAACAGAAATAAAGAATAGGGGAGAAGGAGGGAAAGTGGAGGGGACGAAAGAAGAGGGGAGGTGGAGAAAAGAAGAATGATAGTGAAGAGGAAGGAGGAATAGAGGAGAAAGAAGATAAAGATGAAAAAGAAGAAGGGAAATTGAGAAGACAGACGAAAAGAGGAAGTAGAGGAGAAGAGAATGAATGACGGGGAAGAGAAAGGAAGAAGAGGAGAAAGAGGAAGATAAAAAAAGATGGAATAGAAGGAGGGAGAGATGAAGGAAGGAGGATGAGAAGGGAAGAACCGTTTACATCTTCTTAAGTACCGAACTCTTGTCAGCCCACCCTCCCCCCTTCCCCCTCTCTACCTTTCCCTCCTCCCCTTCCCCTCTTCCCCTTCTCTCTCCCTCCCTCCCTCCCCTGTTTGTCTCGTTTGATTCGATGCTTTGGTTGACGAGTTCGAGATTCGTATGCGCACTCGTTGACGCTTTCGCTAACACGACAGTTTTTTACAAGGTCACAAAGGAGGTCATTCGGGATCTCATTAGTGTTTTTTTCCCGTCCATGGTACATAAGTCTTGTCAAACTATCACCAGGCTCATAACACTACCCATGGACACACTAACACAACCTCCACCAAAGCCTTGTCAAACTATCACCAGGCTCATAACACTACCCATGGACACACTAACACAACCTCCACCAAAGCCTTGTCCAACTATCACCAGGCTCATAACACTACCCATGGACACACTAACACAACCTCCACCAAAGCCTTGCCAAACTATCACCAGGCTCATAACACTACCCATGGACACACTAACACAACCTCCACCAAAGCCTTGCCAAACTATCACCAGGCTCATAACACTACCCATGGACACACTAACACAACCTCCACCAAAGCCTTGCCAAACTATCACCAGGCTCATAACACTACCCATGGACACACTAACACAACCTCCACCAAAGCCTTGTCAAACTATCACCAGGCTCATAACACTACCCATGGACACACTAACACAACCTCCACCAAAGCCTTGTCAAACTATCACCAGGCTCATAACACTACCCATGGACACACTAACACAACCTCCACCAAAGTCTTGTCAAACTATCACCAGGCTCATAACACTACCCATGGACACACTAACACAACCTCCACCAAAGCCTTGTCAAACTATCACCAGGCTCATAACACTACCCATGGACATACTAACACAACCTCCACCAAAGCCTTGTCAAACTATCACCAGGCTCATAACACTACCCATGGACACACTAACACAGCCTCCACCAAAGCCTTAACAAACGTTGCTAGGTACGCCCTGTAATGTTAAAGTTCATGACATACGTGGCTTCTATACTATTTTTAAACACACTCCCCTATACATAACACACACAAAATCCCTATAACTATCAATAACAGCGAAATTAATATATGTCAAAGCTGGTAGGTGTGTTCCGCTGTTACTCTCCTCCCAAGTTGGTCTTCAAGCTGGTATACCTGAGCCTTCTCGTCCCCAGGGAGTGTGTTTGGCGCATGCGTGGAGGGAGGCGAGCGAGAGAGCTACCAACCACATTGCAGTCGTTGCGTGTTGGTTACTGTGATCGTGTGTGAGTGATTTCTTCGTGATGTCGAGCGGGAAATTGGAGAGATATTTGAAGGTAAGTCGTTGTTGTTTTGTGTGTGTGTGTGTGTGTGTGTGTGTGTGTGTGTGTGTGTGTGTGTGTGTGTGTGTGTGTGTGTGTGTGTGTGTGTGTATTATTATTATTGTTGTTATTCGACTGCCATTGACAAAACTTCCGTACCAACTCACTTAAAAGAATATAAGTTGTTTTCTTTATTTATATTTAGAATCATCATTATTTTCCTCCTCCTCCTGCTCCTTCTCTTCATCCTCCTCATCCTTCTCATCCTTGTTGTTGTTGCTGTTGTTGTTGTTGTTTTTCCTCTTAACTTTCAAATTCAAACCTTTTATTTTCATTTTTTTTTATTTGTTGGTGATTAATCGTTTTTTTCTTTCCTAATTTGTCTTTTTCTTCCTTTTTTTTCCTTCCTTCCCTTTCTCCTTCCTCACTTTTCCTTCCTTCCATCTTTACTCATTTTCTCTCCTTAATTACTTGTTTTGTCTTTTTTCCCTCACTTTCCCTTCCTTCTTTATTCACCTTCCTTCCTTTTTTTTCATCCTCGTTTCCTTCTTTTTCTCTCCTTATGTTTCCTTCCTTCTTTCCTTCTTTGTCAATTTCCCTTCCTTTTTTTCTATCTTCCTCACTTTTCCATCCACTTTTCCTTCTCTTCTTTATTCATTTTCTTTCCTTAATTCCTTCTTTCTGTTTTCAATCTTCTTTCCCTCCTTCCTTCCTTTCTTCTTTATTCATCTTCCTTCATTCCTTTTTTTCATCTTCCTTCTTTCCCTACTTTTTTCCTTCCTACCTATCCTTCCTTCTTTCCTTCTGTATCAATTTTCCTTCCTTTTTGTCTATCTTCCTTACTTTTCCCTCCACTTTTCCTTCTCTTCTTTATTCATTTTCTTTCCTTAATTCCTTCTTTCTGTTTTCAGTCTTCTTTCCCTCCTCACTTTCCTTCCTTCCTTCCTTTCGTGTGAGCACAAATACGATGGTTTCAAGAGGTCAGATCAGGTCATGGATGGTTAGGTTACATGGGGTGAGGTTTACAGGAGCTGCCTTGTTTAGGTTTACCGGCCTTTTGCGGACACACTATATGTCATTGTAATATTCCTTCCTTCCTTCCTTCCTAGCTTCCTTCCTTCCTTTCCTCCTTTCCTCCCTCCCTCCCTCCTTACGTACCCTTCCTTCCGTTCTTCCAGTCTTAAAACTCCAGTCTGTCACTAACCTTCCTCACTCAAGCGGTTGGCACCAATACTTTTATAGATTTCAACGATCTATTCATGTTTTGTAATAACCGATTAAAGCGCAAACTGCTTGTTTCTGAGTGTTCTACTTTCAATTTTGCCGCTGTCTGACGCTCACCACGCCACGTTTCGTTAAGAGTTAACAGTCCGCGCCAGCCACCCCCACGACACGCCCCTTGTGCAAAATCGCGTCCTTGGCCCGGCATCCCTGCTGTCCTGACGTGCTAGGCGCAACAAAAGGGGACAGTTGTATACTATAATTATCAAAACGACTCTGTCTGTGAACTTCCCGTATTGTTAAGGCTTCCAAAGCTACAACAAGGCTAACAAAATCACAAACATCCGCATGACCCAAACTCCAGGAGACTGGCTCGATCATCCACCCTGTAGGGCTTGTGTGAACGAGAGGTGTCTTACGTCGCATCTATTGTCTTTGGGGCTGCAGGAGGCTGGGGATCAGGACGCGAGGCAGGAGTTAGGTGGGCGTGCGGAGCCTCGGTCACGCGTCAGTCGTCTCGCTGGCGCTTCACAGATTTGGAAGACTTATTGGCCCTTGAAAACGTTTATATTGACGGAGCTCCCAAACGTTGCTTGTAACACGTCTTGGACAACAGTTACTGTGAACTCGTAAAGAGAGAAGATGGCACCACTATAAATACTTGCCTGCGCCATGACGGGCTGGGGCCGACTACCATTCAGGCCCCTCAAGCAAGCCTATCGGCGGTATAGGCGTAGACGTAAAAAAAAAAAAAAAAAAAAAAAAAAATCGAGAGAATTAAGAAAAGATGAAGTCAGATGTTTATTTCTTAGCCGTGTTGTATCGTTGTAGCACGGTGCGTTCTTGTGCTGCAGGTAATATGTCTTTGCTTTTTCGTAGCTTGGGGGCTCCGTGGTGCAGTGGTTAGCACACTCGGCTCACAATCGAGAGAGCCCGGGTTCGATTCCCGGGCGGAGTGAAAAAATTTGGGCGGCTTTTCCGATACCCTACGCCCCTGTCCACCCAGCAGTGAATGGGTACCAGGTATTAATCGGGGGTTGTGTCCCGTCTCCTGGGGTCTGTTCCCTTCTCCTATAATTCCTTCCCCTTCTGTCTCTCTCCGGCATATGACCACAGATGTTGGGTTGTGTCCCGTCTCCTGGGGTCTGTTCCCTTCTATAATTCCTTCCCCTTCTGTCTCTCTCCGGCATATGACCACAGATGTTGGGTTGTGTCCCGTCTCCTGGGGTCTGTTCCCTTCTATAATTCCTTCCCCTTCTGTCTCTCTCCGGCATATGACCACAGATGTTGGGTTGTGTCCCGTCTCCTGGGGTCTGTTCCCTTCTATAATTCCTTCCCCTTCTGTCTCTCTCCGGCATATGACCACAGATGTTGGGTTGTGTCCCGTCTCCTGGGGTCTGTTCCCTTCTATAATTCCTTCCCCTTCTGTCTCTCTCCGGCATATGACCACAGATGTTGCGCCGACTATACGAAACTTTCCAACTTTTCTTTCGTAGCTTCCAGTGGGTCGAGATGGCCGTGGCGATGGCCCTCAGACGCGCATTTTTGGAGTCCGAGGATTTTGCACGTCGAAAAGCTTACAACTAAGTATCTAAATTAATCAAGTATAGGAAATTGAATCTAAACTAATCACTAATGAGGTAACCTTAGACCCCAGCGACCCCCATACAGTTTAGTGAACGAAAAAAAATGTCCAAAACAAGTCCTTTGCGGCAGAAACGGTGCTGGGAAATGTTGAAGAGCACTACACAGCGAGATGTCGGAGAAAATAAGTGTTGACCGCCTGAGTGAGGTTGAGAGAGTAGAGTAATGCTTCCTTCCTTTTTCTGTCCTTCATCTCATTCTTTCCTTATTTCCTTCCTCGATTCCTTCCTTCCTTCAATTCATCTCTCCTTCTTAGTCCTTTCTTCCTTCCTTCCTTTCTTCCTCTCTCTCCTTCCTTCCTTCCTTCATTTCACCCTTCATTCCTTCCTTCCTTCCTTCCTCTCTCCTTCCTTCATTCATTCATCCCTCCCTTTTAGTCCTTTCTTAAACCCTTCCTTCCTTCCTTCCTTCTTTCCTTCCTTTTTCCTTCCTTCCTTCCTTTCTTCCTTCCTTCCTTCCTTCATCCCTCCCTTTTAGTCCTTTCTTCCACCCTTCCTTCCTTCCTTCCTTCCTTTTTCCTTCCTTCCTTCCTTTCTCCCTTCATTCCTTCTATCCTTCTCTGCTTCCTTCCTTCCTTCCTTCCTCCTTCCCTCTCAATCCTTCCTTCCTCCCTCCCTCCCTCACTCCCTCCGTCCATCTCATTCCTTCCATTCTTTCTCCCTTCCTTCCTTCCTTCCTCCTTACATTTGAAAACTTAGTCGATCAAAAGAGTACCAATAATAATAATAATAATAATAATAATAATAATAATAATAACAATAATATTAATAATAATATTAATAATAATAATGCTAAGTAATCGTTTTCTTTTATTTTCTTTTATTATCTTTATTTACTTTCTTTGCAACTTTATTTCTTTGTCAGTTGGTAATACAAAGAGAGAGAGAGAGAGAGAGAGAGAGAGAGAGAGAGAGAGAGAGAGAGAGAATAGAAAGATAAAGAGAGGGGGAGGGAAGAAAGGAAAGCGAGAGAGAGAGAGAGAGAGAGAGAGAGAGAGAGAGAGAGAGAGAATAGAAAGATAAAGAGAGGAGAGGAAAGAGAGAGAGAGAGAGAGAGAGAGAGAGAGAGAAAGATAAAGAGAGGGAGGAGAAAGGAAAGGAGAGAGAGAGAGAGAGAGAGAGAGAGAATAGAAAGATAAAGAGAGGGGGTGGGGAGAAAGGATAGAGAGAGAGAGAGAGAGAGTGAGAGAGAGAGAGAGAGAGAGAGAGAGAATAGAAAGAAAGCGAGGGGGAGGGGAGAAAAGAAAGCGAGAGAGATGGGGGGAGAAGGAGAGAGAGAGAGAGAGAGAGAGAGAGAGAATTCGCCTACAGTTAACTTTCTCATCCATCTTTCAACCTCCCATTTCTCTCTCTCTCTCTCTCTCTCTCTCTCTCTCTCTCTCTCCTGGGCCCTGAATGGAGCATAATTCGCCATTTTGTAAAAGTTTCTTGAAATGACAAAAAAAAAAAAAAAAATCGGCCCCGAAAAAGATAATTATAATGCTCTTTTTTTTTTAGTAGAGAGAGAGAGAGAGAGAGATTCACAATGGCTTCACTTATTCTGTGTAATTGTTGTTGACACGTGAGGAAGAGGAGAAGGAAGAGGAAGAGGAGGAGGAGGAGGAGAAGGAGGAGGAGGAGGAGAGAGAAGACATGTAAACTTGTAAGAGACGATGGAGAAGATGAAAGGAAGAAGAGGAGGAGGAGGAAGACGAAGAGGAGGAGGAGGAGGAAGAAGAAGAGGAGGAGGAGGAGGAGGAAGAAGAAGAGGAGAAGACAGATGATAGGAGAGAATGGAAAAGGAGAAATAAGAATGATTAAGAAAGTGAAGGAGGAGGAGGAAGAAGAAGAAGAAGAAGAAGAAGAAGAAAAGGAAGAGGAGGAGGAGGAGGAGGAGGAGGAGAAGATAAAGATGGAGGTGGAGCAAAATTAATGAGGGGAGGAAGATAAGGATTTCAAGATCAGGAGGAGGAGGAGGAGGAGGAGGAAGAGAAAAATGAGGTGAAGGAGAGGAAAAGGAGATGGAGAGATGGAGAGAACGGAGGAAAAGATGAAATTGGTGGAAGAAGAGGAGGAGGAGGAGGAGGAGGAGGAAATGTGAAGGAAGACCGAGGACGAGGAGGAAAGGAAGAGGAGGAGAAGGAGGAGGAGGAGGAAAAATGTAGCACAGAAGATGGAAAAAGAAAACAAGGAGGAGAAGGATTAGAGGAAGAGGAGGAAGAAGAGGAGGAGGAGGAGGAGGAGAAGGAGGAGGAGGAGGAAGAGAAGGAGAAAGTGAAGGAGAAGAAGAAGAAGAAGAAGAAGAAGAAGAAGAAGAGGAAGAAGAGGAGGAGGAGAAGGAGAAGGAGGAGGAGGAGGAAGAGAAGGAGAAGGAGGAAGAGAAAGAAAGTGAAGGAGAAGGAGAAGAAGAAGAAGAAGAAGAAGAAGAAGAGGAGTAGAAAAAAAATTTAAGCTGCTAAAATTTACAAAAGATTATGAGAAAAAAAATATATAAAAAAGGTGTTTGAAGATTAATGCAGATCTCTCTCTCTCTCTCTCTCTCTCTCTCTCTCTCTCTCTCTCTGACATTTCCAAAAATCTACCTTGTGTGACTTTGCCAATGTTCCACACTTTAAATTTCGCCTTTCTATGACTTCCAAGTTGATTATTTCTTTTTTTTCTCCTCCTCCTTCTCCTCCTCCTCCTCCTCCTCCTCCTCTTCCTTTTCCTTTTCCTTCTTCTTCCTTTTTCTCTTGCTCCTCCTCCTCCTCTTCCTCTTCCTTCTCTTCTTCCTTCTCCTCCTTCTCCTCCTCTTCCTCATCTTCCTTTCCCTTCTTCTTCCTTCTTCTCTTCCTCTTGTTCGTTGTCCTTCTCCTCCTCCTCTTCCTCTTCCTTCTTCTTTTCCTTCTTCTCTTCCTTTTCTTCCTCCTCCTTCTTCTTCTTCTCTTCCTCTTGTTCGTTGTCCTTCTCCTCCTCCTCCTCTTTCTCCTCTTCTTTTCCTTCTCTTCCTCCTCCTCTTCCTCCTCCTTCTTCTTCCTTCTTCTCTTCCTCTTGTTCGTTGTCCTTCTCTTCCTCCTCTTCCTCTTCCTTCTCCTTTTCCTTCTTCTCTTCCTTCTCCTCCTTTTCTTTCTTCTTCCTTCTTCTCTTCCTCATGTTCGTTCTCTTCCTCCTCCTCCTCTTCCTCTTCCTTCTCCTCCTCTTCGGGCTCTTCCTCTTCCTCCCCCTCTTTCTTCTCTTCTTTCTGCTTCATCTCCTCTTCTTCTTCTTCCTCTTCCTTCCCCTACTTCTGTTTCTATCTATCTATCTATCTATCTATCGTTTATTTTCTTTATCTTTGTTTTTCTTTTCTTCCTCTTCTCATTTGCTTGTTCTTTCTCTTTTTTTTCTTATTTTTATATTTTTTTTCTCTTGTTCCTTCTTTCCTTATCCTCCTCCTCGTCTTTCTCCTTTTATTTATTTTTTGTTCTTCCTTTCTTTATCAATATTATTACCTTTCTTCTTCTCCTCTTCCTCCTTTTTCTAATCTGCCTCTTCTTTTTTTCCTTTTCCTTCTTTCTGTCCTTCCTTCATTCCTTTTTTTCCTTCTTTCTTTACACTCCATTCCCTTCCCGTTCATTCCTTCCCCATCCCTTCCCTTCCCTTCCCATCCCTTCCCATCCCTTCCATTCCTTTCCCTTCCCTTCCCTTCCTTCCTTTTCTATGTCTTCAGTGTTTCAATATATCAATTTTTCACTTTCTTATTCAATTTTATTTTATTTATATTTAGACACAATTTTAATACATTTAATTTATTTTACATAAGTTCATTTTTAGGTACTGTATCGTGTGTGTGTGTGAGTGTGTGTGTGTGTGTGTGTGTGTGTGTGTGTGTGTGAGCCGTTTTATCTCTCCATATCTTTAATTTTTTTCTCTTTTTCCTTCCTTCCCCTATCTTCCTCTTTTTCCTCCTTTCTTCCTCCTTTTCCTCCTCCTTTCTTTTTCCTTTTTATTCTCCTTTCTTTCTTCTTTTCCTTTCCATTTTCCTTCTCTTCCTCCTTTTCCTCCTCCTTTCTTTTTCCTTTTTATTCTCCTTTCTTTCTTCTTTTCCTTTCCATTTTCCTTCTCTTCCTCCTTTTCCTCCTCCTTTCCATTTTACTTTCTCCTTTTCCTCCTTTCTTCCTCTTTTTCCTCCTCCTTTTTTTCCTCCTTTTCCTCCTCCTTTCCTTTATCCTCCTTTTTTCTTCCTCCTTTTCCTCCTTTTTCCTTTTCCTCTTCCTTTCCGTTTTCCTCCTTTCTTCTCCTTTCTTCCTCATTTTCCTCCTCCTTTTCCTTCCTTCTCTTTTCTCCTTTTCCTCCTCCTTTCCGTCTTCCTTTTCTTCTCTTCCTCTTTTTCTTCCTCCTTTCCCTTTTCCTTCTCCTTTCTCCTATTCTCCCAACTCCTCCATTTTTATCTCCCATCTGGCACCGGGGTTCGAACTGGGTCACCTTGGGTCATCACTTCCATGGGTTGAATCTCTGAGCCACTTGACCGCCGCGCCAAACACTCGCTTATAACTCTCACTCAATAGACAAACACTTATTACCAGCGTTGTCAAATTATCGTATTAACCACATACCGTATCTATCATCTTTATGCCTCAAACTCTCGTACCTACACAAGTAACGTGAGAAGATCAAAGTTCGTGATAAAACTGTTAAATGTTGATGTTTTTTCGTTCTTTGTTGTTATAATTATCGGTCAGCAAATTAAATGCGATGAGTACGATAACTTGCCAACGCTGCTTATTACTCTAGGATGTTCGAGTTGGTATTTTCAATCTTTTTCACATCTCACATCAACTATTTCCAAAGGTCAAAAATGAGATCAATCGGGTTGTAATGAGTGTTAATTTTAGGTTCATGGTACAGAGGAAGGATCACACTACCACCAGGGTCATTAAACTACCCCTGGAAATGCCCCAAACTCCAACGAAAGCCTTGTCAAATGTGTGTTTCTTTAGGTTCATGGTACAGAGGAAGGGTCACACTACCACCAGGGCCATAAAACTACCCCTGGAAATGCCCGAAACTCCAACGAAAGCCTTGTCAAATCTGTGTTTCTTTAGGTTCGTGGTACAGAGGAAGGGTCACACTACCACCAGAGCCATAAAACTCCCCCTAGAAATGCCCACAACTCTTACGAAAGCCTTGTTAAATGTGTGTTTCTTTAGGTTCACGGTACAGAGGAAGGGTCACACTACCACCAGAGTCATTAAACTACCCCTGGAAATGCCCCAAACTCCTACGAACACCTTGTCAAATGTGTTTCTTTAGGTTCACGGTACAGAGGAAGGGTCACACTACCACCAGGGTCATAAAACTACACCTGGAAATGCCCAAAACTCTTAGAAAGACTTGTCAAATATGTGTTTCCTTAGGTTCATGTGACAGAGGAAGGGTCACACTACCACCAGGGTCATTAAACTACCCCTGGAAATGCCCCAAACTCCTGCGAAAGCCTTGTCAAATATGTGATGCTTTAGGTTCATGGTACAGAGGAAGGGTCACACTACCACCAGGGTCATAAATCTACCCCTGGAAATGCTCTGAACTCCTACGAACACCTTGTCAAATGTGTTTCTTTAGGGTCACGGTACAGAGGAAGGGTCACACTACCACCAGGGTCATAAAACTACCCCTGGAAATGCCCCAAACTCCAACGAAAGCCTTGTCAAATCTGTGTTTCTTTAGGTTCGTGGTACAGAGGAAGGGTCACACTACCACCAGGGTCATAAAACTACTCCTGGAAATGCTCAAAACTCTTACGAAAGCCTTGTCAAATGTGTGTTCCTTTAGGTTCATGGTACAGACGAAGGGTCACACTACCACCAGGGCCATAAAACTACCCCTGGAAATGCCCCAAACTCCCACGAAAGCCTTGTCAAATACGTGTTTAAGATTAGGACACAAGAAGAAGAAAAGAAGGAAAGGAAGGAAGGAAGAAAGGGAGGAAAGAGTGAAGGAGAGAAGGAAAGAGGGAAAAAGAGAAGGAGAGAACAAGGAAAGAGGATGAAGTAAAAACGAGTAAGAAAAAGGAGAAATAGGAGAGAGAGAAAAGAAAAGATAGAAGGAAAGAGAAAGACAAGGGAAGAAGAAAGAAAAGAAAAGAAGGAAAAATACAAAAAAAATGAGGAAAAGGAGTGAGGGAGAGAAGATGGAGGAGACAAAAAAAGGGAAAAGGAGGAAAAAGAAAAGAGAAAATGATAGAGAAAAAGGGAAAGGGGAATAGAGGAGAGAGAGGAAGGAAGGGAAAGGAAGAAGGGAGAAGAAAAATGGAGGAAAAGGAGGAAAGGAAGAAATAAAGAGGAGGAAGGAAGGAGGAGGTGGAGGAAAATATTGAAGAAAGAGAGAAGTGGAGGAAAAAAATAAAGGGAGAAAATGTGAT
>NW_026112157.1:70000-97500 GCF_024679095.1 Eriocheir sinensis
TTGAATGGCTGACTGACTGACTGAATGAATGAATGATTGACTGACTAATTGATTGAATGGCTGACTGACTGACTGACTGAATGAATGACTGACTGACTGACTGGCTGAATGGTTGACTGACTGACTGACTGAATGATTGACTGACTGACTGACTGGCTGAATGGCTGACTGACTGACTGACTGAATGATTGACTGACTGACTGACTGGCTGAATGGTTGACTGACTGAGCAATTGACTGACATTGACTAACTGACTGACTGACTGTTTGACTGACTGACTGGCCATCCTTGTACTGAGCGAAAATAAACAGATAGACAGACAGAATGAAACGGGAAAAGATAGATAGAAAGACAAATACAGAAAGATCAAAGGAAAAAAAATAGAAAGGAAAAATAGATTAAGACAGAAGACAGACAGACAGAAAGATAGAAAAGAAACAGACAGACAGACAGACACATAAAGACTTAGACAGAAACAAAGACGCAAATAGGAACAGAACCTTAGAAAAATACATAGACAAAGAGTTAGACAGACAGACAGACAGACACACATAAAGACAGACAGAAACAAAGACGCAAATAGGAACAGAACCTTAGAAAAATACCCAGACAAAGAGTTAGACAGACAGACAGACACAGAAAGACTTAGACAGAAACAAAGACGCAAATAGGAACGGAACAGAACCTTAGAAAAATACACAGACAAAGAGTTAGACAGACAGACAGACACATAAAGACTTAGACAGAAACAAAGACGCAAATAGGAACAGAACCTTAGAAAAATACACAGACAAAGAGTTAGACAGACAGACAGATAAACATATACAGACAGAGAATAAGAAAAAGAACTGACATTCCCAAACAAACAAACAAACAGGAAAATAAACAAAACAAACAAAACAAAAACAGAGAAAGCAATCACCACATACCAAACAAACATCCCCTCTCTCTCACACACACACACACACACACACACACACACACACACACACACACACACACACACACACACACACACACACACACACACACACACACACACACACACACACACACACACACACACACACACACACGCAATAGGTACACAGGTGAAAAAGCCGTCCCCCAGGTGAGGTTAGGTTGATTAGCCCTAACGAAGAGAAGCAGGTGTCATGGCCTCCCTATCTGCTTACTTTACTTACTTTAATTTACTTACTTTACTTACTTTACTTACTTTAATTATTTTACTTTATTTTACCTGGTTTACCTTACTTACCCTTTGTTTTTATTTGTCTTTTTTTTCCTCTAATTCAATGTTTTCTTAATTATTTGTTTTGTTTTTCTTTCCTTTGTGTGTGTGTGTGTGTGTGTGTGTGTGTGTGTGTGTGTGTGTGTGTGTGTGTGTGTGTGTGTGTGTGTGTGTGTGTGTGTGCTTTGTCTGTTTATGTTCTCTTCTCTTGTCTCTCTCTCTCTCTCTCTCTCTCTCTCTCTCTCTCTCTCTCTCTCTCTCTCTCTCTCTCTCTCTCTCTCGCGCGCGCCACATTACCATTCCTGGTCCCCTATTTAGCCTGAATGACCTTGGGGAGAGAGAGAGAGAGAGATCTCTCCTTTATTCTTTTTCTGCTTTTATTTGTTTGTTTTTTTGTTTCTTTTTATTTTCTTTCATTCCTGTTTTGTATTTTTTCTTTCCATTCGCTTTTTTTTCACTTATTTTCTTTATTCTTTCTTTTTTTATTTTCTTTCTTTTCTTTACTTCATTATATCTCTCATCTTTACTTTCTCTCTCTCTCTCTCTCTCTCTCTCTCTCTCTCTCTCTCTCTCTCTCTCTCTCTCTCTCTCTCTCTCTCTCTCTCTCTCTCTCTCTCTCTCTCTCTCTCTCTCTCTCTCTCTCTCTCTCTCTAATTACCTCAGACATTTCCCCTTTCTCTCCTTCCTTTCCTTTCCTCCTCTTAACTCATCCCCTCCTTCCTCCCTTCCTTCCTTCCTTCTTTCCTTTCCTTTCCTTTCCTTTCCTTTCCTTTCCTTCACCTTCCCATGTTCAAAGTTTCCTATCTCTTCACTCTCTCGCTAATTCATCTCCTTGTGACGCTGAATACATGATAAGCCTGTCGTATAGGTGAATTGGTTGTCGTGTGCTGGGGTGGTTCTCTCTGTCTCCCTTGCCCCTTGAGCCTATGGGAGCAGGAACCCAGCACCCCTTCTTCTTCTTCTTTTTCTTCTTCTTCTTTTCTTCTTTTTCTTTTTCTTCTTCTCCTCCTCCTAATTCTTCACCTCCTTCTTCTTCTTTTTCTTCTTCTTCTTCTTCTTCTTCTCCTCCTCTTCATTATCTTCTTCCTTCCCCTTTCATTACAATTTATCTTTTCCTTCTACATTCTCCTTCCTTCCTTCCTTCCTTCCTCCTCTTCTTCCTTGTCGTCTTTCTGCCCTTTCCTTCCTCCCTCTCATTCCATCTTTCTCCTCCCTATCCTTTTCATTTTTTTCCCTCCTTCCTTCCTTCCTTCCTTCCTTCCTTCCTCCTCCTTCATTCTTCTCCATCATTCTATCTTTCTCCTCCTATTCTTTATCTTCTTCCTTCTTTCATTACAATTTCTCTTTTCCTATCTACATTCTCCCTCCTTCCTTCCTTCCTTCCTCCTCTTCTTCCTTGTCCTCTTTCTGCTTTCCTTCCTCCCTTTAATTCCCCTTCCTTCCCTTCCCCTCCCCTTCCCTTACCTTACCTAATCTCACCTAACCTAACCAAACCTTACCAAGCCTAACCTTACCTTACCTTACCTAACATCACCTCCCCTCCCCTCCCCTCCTTTCCCTTCCCTTCCCTCCCTTCCCTTCCCTTCCCTTCCCTCTCCCCTTTCTTCCCGTTCCCCCCCCCCTTCACCGCCCGTCACCTAACCTAACCTAACCTAACCTAACCTTACCTTAGCTTAGCTTACCTAACCTTACCTTACCTTACCTAACCTTACCTTTCCTTACCTAACCTAACCTAACCTAACCTCACCTCACCTCACCTCCCTCCTTTCCCTTCCCCTCCCCTCCTCTTCCCTCCCTTTCCCTCCCCTCCACCTCCCGTCACCTTACCTAACTTAACCTAACCTTAACTTACCTTACCTTACCTTACCTTACCTAACCTAACCTAACCTCACCTCCACTCCTTTCCCTTCCCTTCCCCTCCCCTCCCTTCCCTTCCCTTTCGCCTCTCTTCCCTTCCCTCCCCCCTCCACCTCCTGTTACCTTACTTAACCTAACCTAACCTAACATTACCTTACGTTGCCTTACCTTACCTTACCTAACCTCCCCTCCCCTCCCCTCCTTTCCCTTCCCTTCCTTTCCCTTCCCTTCCCTTCCTCTCCCCTTCCCTTACCTTACCTTACCTAATCTCACCTAACCTAACCTAACCAAACCTTACCTTACCTTACCATACCTTACCTAACATCACCACCCCTCCCCTCCCCTCCCTTCCCTTCCCTTCCCTTCCCTTCCCCTCCTGTCCCTTCCCTTCTCTTCCTCTCCCCTTCCCTCATCACCTAACCTAACCTAACCAAACCAAACCAAACCTTACCTTACCTTACCTAACCTCACCTCACCTCCCCTCCCCTCCTTTCCCTTCCCTTCCTTTCCCCTCCCTTCCCTTCCCTTTCCCCTCTCTTCCCCTTCCCCCCCCATCCACCTCCCGTCACCTAACCTAACCTAACCTAACCTTACCTCACCTCACCTCACCTCACCTCACCTCACCTCACCTCACCTCACCTCTTTTCCTTTCCCTTCCTTTCCCCTCCCTTCCCTTCCCTTTCCCCTCTCTTCCCGTTCCCTCCCCTCCACCTCCCGTCACCTAACCCTATCCTTTTCATTTTTTTCCTTCCTTCCTTCCTTCCTCCTCCTCCTCCTTCCTTCTTCTCCATCACTCTATCTTTCTCCTGTTTCTCCTACCTCCCACCTCCACCTCCGGGTTCCCACAGTGTCTTACCCAGGGAGGATTGGCTGGTTGGATTGTGCGCCGACTGACCTGGCCGGGATACGAACCTGAGCCGCCGATTCGTAGCTAGGCTCTCAACTCTTCCTTGTCTTTAGTTACCGTTAGAGGTCACAGGTCACAGGTCACTATAGCGTTTGACTGTCCACTTATTTCTTACTTTTATTCCTCTCTCTCTCTCTCTCTCTCTCTCTCTCTCTCTCTCTCTCTCTCTCTCTCTCTCTCTCTCTCTCTCTCTCTCTCTCTCTCTCTCTCTCTCTCTCTCTCTCTCTCTCTCTCTCTTTATTTAAACATAATATTTCTGTACAAAAAGGAGGCTCAAAATTGCACACACACACACACACACACACACACACACACACACACACACACACACACACACACACTCACTCACTCACTCACTCACTTTTTTTTATTTTTTTTTTTTTATTTAAACTGACGATTCTACAGTTACACAACAGATTTGTATTTCGCCGACGACACTTTATGCGATCGTTCGAGTAGCATATGTTTCTCTGTGCACTTTTCAGGGCTTAAAATGTCACTTTTTCTCGTGCATTATTTCCAAAGCCCTTTACACTTGTTCACTGTGTATTTAGCATCACTAGTGGAGTGGGGCATGTTCTTCGCCACCTGTGAGCAGCCACTTTTACCTGCTGGGTGGACATTTCCCTCACTGTTGGCCCTGTCGCCGTGAACGTGTTCCACTGGCGGGACACCCTGGAGCTGAAGGTCTCTCTCTCTCTCTCTCTCTCTCTCTCTCTCTCTCTCTCTCTCTCTCTCTCTCTCTCTCTCTCTCTCTCTCTCTCTCTCTCTCTCTCTCTCTCTCTCTCTCTCTCTCTCTCTCTCTCTCTCTCTCTCTCTCTCTCATCAGGTACAATATTATGAACACGCTGGCCTCACAAAATCGTTATCAAAGTGTGAATTCGCGGGGAGAATAAATTGAATACAGACTGGAAAAAAAAAGTGTGTGTGTGTGTGTGTGTGTGTGTGTGTGTGTGTGTGTGTGTGTGTGTGTGTGTGTGTGTGTGTGTGTGTGTGTGTGTGTTTCATTTTCATGGTAGTAGTAGTAATAGTAGTAGTTTTTGTTACTGTTTTATATTAATGTTTATCTACTTATCTCACTGTCTCCTTTTTCTTCTTTTTCTTCTTTTCTTTTTCTTTCTTCTAAATTACTTGTTCTAGTTTATTTATTTCTTCTTTGTTCCTTTCCTGCTCATCCGAGAGAGAGAGAGAGAGAGAGAGAGAGAGAGAGAGAGAGAGAGAGAGAGAGAGAGAGAGAGAGAGAAAAAAAAAAGAAAAAAAAAGAGAGAGAGAGAGAGAGAGAGAGAGAGAGAGAGAGAGAGAGAGAGAGAGAGAGAGAGAGACAGACAGACAGACAGACAGACAGAGACACAGAGACACAGAGAGAGAGAGAGAGAGAGAGAGAGAGAGAGAGAGAGAGAGGGCAGCACAGGTGGCGTATAGGAAAACACCTTTCACTCACCTTTAACATGGAAAAAAAAATCGCCCAGGTGGACCGAGTTAATTAATATTTTGCACCTGAAACTTTACCACCTCTGCCGCGTAATGCAATTTGTGGCGGGCGGCAAGTTTTTGTGACGATATAATTTTTGCCAAGGACTTGCCCCTCCCTCACCTGTGTGTTTGGCCAGGTGGACCGCTGCCTGATTAGTGGGTGCAGGTGTGAGGGGAGGGGAAGGATGAGAAGGGAGGGGAGGGAAGGATGGGAAGGGAGGGCAAGGAAGGGAAGGGAAGGGAAGGTAAGGTGAGGTTAGGTAAGGTGTGGTTAGGCTAGGTAAGGTGAGGTAAGAGGAGGGGAGGGAAAGGGAAGGGAGGGGAGGGAAGTTAGGTTAGGTAAGGTTAGGTTAGGTAAGGTGAGGTAAGGGGAGGAAAGGGAAGGGAGGTAAGGAAGGTGAGGTTAGGTAAGGTAAGGTAGGGTTTGGTTAGGTTAGGTAAGGTGAGGTAAGGGGAGGGAAAGGGAAGGGAGGGGAGGGAACTAAGGTAAGAGATGTGAGGTTAGGTTCGGTTAGATTTGGTTAGGTTAGGCTAGGTAAGGAGGGAGGAAAGGAAGGGAAGGAGGGAGGAAGGTATGAGGTTAGTGGTAGGTAGTTAGGTAAGGTTAGGTAAGGGTAGTGAGGTAGGTAAGGTAAGGAAGATGAGGTAAGGAAGGTGAGGTTAGGTAAGGTAAGGTGAGGTTAGAGGGAAAGGAAAGGGGAGTGACAGGAGGTGAGAGAGTGGGGAAAATGAAAGAGAAAAAAAGAAGGAAGGAAAGGAGGAAGAAAAAGGCAGGAGGGATGTGAGGTTAGGTAAGGTAAGGTTAGGTTAGGTTTGGTAAGGTTTGGTTAGGTTAGGTGAGGTTAGGTAAAGGAAGGGAAGGGAAGGAAGGACAGGAAATAGGGACAGGAAATGAGGGAGGAGGGGAGTTAAATGAGAAGGTAGGTTAGGTTTGGTAAGGTTTGGTTAGGTTAGGTGAGGTTAGGTAAAGGAAGGGGAGAGGAGGGGAAGGGAGGGGAAGGAAGGGACGGGAAAGGAGGGGAGGGGAGGGGAGGTGAAGTTAGGTAAGGTAGGTTGGGTTAGGTAAGGTGTCAATAAATGGTAAGGTTTGGTTAGGTTAGATTAGGTGAGGTTAGGTAAAGGAAGGGGAGAGGAAGGGAAGGGACGGGAAAGGAGGGGAGGGGAGGGGAGGTGAAGGTAGGTAAAGTAGATTGGGTTAGGTGAGGTGTCAATAAATGTTTCGGTTATATCAATTACATCAAAATTTTGCGTTGAAACAAGACACCTCAAATTCTCTGTCTTATTTCTCAGGCTACGAGCGTCGAAACTTAAGACTTTCAGATAATCATTAAATTTCAACATGATTATACACACTCCTCCGTGGTGCAGTGGTAAGCGTGATAACTACGAGTCCCGCCCATGCGCATGTAACAATTCACTTCCTCTAACTTTTGACATCAATTCCAATATTTAATTTTCTTCTAACATTCAAGAAAAACAACAACAGTAACAATTGTCTTTTGTGTGTGTCTGTGTGTCTGTGTGTGTGTGTGTGTGTGTGTGTGTGTGTGTGTGTGTGACTGTATGTATATGTCTGTGTATGTATATATTTTTCTGTCTGTCTGTTATATGTGAATGTCTCTGTCTGTCTGTCTGTCTGTCTGTCTGTCTGTCTGTCTGTCTCCTTCTCATTCTCATCAGTAACTTTTCTACAACATATCACACACACACACACACACACACACACACACACACACACACACACACACACACACACGAACGCACACAAATTTTATTATCAACTTCTTCATTTTGAGATAAATTGAAACAGAGAGAGAGAGAGAGAGAATCCTTTTTCTTTACAGTTTACAAATTCTATTGTTATATATATATATATATTTTTTTACGAAGAGGAACAAAAGAAAAATAAGAATGAAAAATATGAACAAATTTAAAAGAAGACAGTGTGTTTCTCTCTCTCTCTCTCTCTCTCTCTCTCTCTCTCTCTCTCTCTCTCTAGTAAGTTAAAGAAAGAGGGAGATGAAGGAAAGATGATTAATGGAAGGGAAGGAGAAGAAAGAAGAAAAAGGAAAAAAGAGGAAAAAAAGAAGGAAAAAAGAATTGGAGAGAGAAGGAAAAGGAGAAGAGAGGAGAGAGAAAAAGGAAGGAAAGAAGATACGAAGAGAGAGAAGGAAAAGGAGAGAAAACGAAGGAAGAGAGGAAGGAAGATAGGAGGAAAGAAAGGAGAGAGAGAGAGAGAGAGAAGGAGGGAAAAATAGAAGGAATAAAGTAAAGAAAGAGAGAGAAAAAAAAGCGAAACAGGAAGGCGAAAGAAAAATATGAAGAAAATAATGAAGGAAGGAAGGAAGGAAGAGATGAAATGAAGGAAAGGAATGAAGGAAATAGAAGAAAATTAAGGAAAAGAAGAAATTAAGTAAAAGAAGGAAAGAAAAAGAGGGAAAAGGGAGAGAGAAAAGGAATAAAGAAAGAAAAGGAAGGAAGGAAGAAAGGAAGAGAGAAACGAAAAGACAAAAGAAGGAAAAGGAGGAAAAGAAGAAGAAAGGTTATGGATAAGGAGGAGAGGAGAGACAGGAGGGAGGGGGGGAGGAAAGGAGGGAGGGAGGTAGGGAGGGAAGACATGGAGAGAATGAGGGAAGATAGTGAGGTTAAGGCTGAGGGAGAGAGAGAGAGAGAGAATTCAGAGGAAGCGTTCTCAATTTGTGTTCATTTTGTGTTCAATTTCGTGTGTGTGTGTGTGTGTGTGTGTGTGTGTGTGTGTGTGTGTGTGTGTGTGTGTGTGTGTGTGTGTGTGTGTGTGTGTGTGTGTGTATAGCATATTTCTCATGGGACACACACACACACACGCACAAGAAGAGAGAGAGAGAGAGAGAGAGAAAGAGAGAGAGAGAGAGAGAGAGAATGGATAAATTTCTCTCTTCCCTTCCTTGCGCAATAAATGATCCCTTCCTTGCGCAACAAATCCTACGAAGAAAGGCTTTCCACCCTTAACATGTTCTCTCTTGACAAACGTCGCCTCCGAGGAAAACTGATCGAATGTTTTAAAATACTTAATGGTTTCACGAATGTGGACAGAACAAAATTGTTTATGATCGATGACACTTTGCGAACGAGGAACAATGGCACAAAACCCAAATGTAGACAAGTAAATTCAGACTGCACCAAATTTTTCTTCACCAACGTTGTAGTGCGAGAATGGAATAAGCTCCCACCGTCAGTGGTCCAGTGTAACACGATTGACTCCTTCAAAAACAAGCTCGACCGTCACTTCCTTGAACTTAATATTAACTAGAGTAGAAAAGCAACGTTTTGGAGCCTTCTGATTAATGTAAAATCACTTAGGTTTAAGGACAGACCACCTAGTCTGGACCATGGGGTCTGTGTGGTCTGATTTTCTATGTAAATCTCTCTCTCTCTCTCTCTCTCTCTCTCTCTCTCATCATTTTTTCTTCCCTTCTTCATTCATTTTTTTCTTCATTTTCTTTCATTTCGTTCGTTGTTTTTCCTTTTCTTTATCTTTCTTTTTCTCTTAATTCTTTTTTTACTTCCTTTCTTTATTTCTTGTTTTTTTTTTATCTATTCATGTAGTTATTCTCTCTCTCTCTCTCTCTCTCTCTCTCTCTCTCTCTCTCTTTTATTTAAACTGACAATTTGTAGTACACAACATATTTGTTTTTTTTCGACGACACTTTATGCGATCGTTCGTAACGAGAAGCATATGTTTCACTGTGCGCTTTTCAGGGCTTAAAATGTCACTTTTTCTTGTGCATTATTTCAAAAGCCCTTTACACTTGTTCACTGTGTATTTAGCATCACTAGTGGTGTGGGGCATGTTCTTCGCCACCTGTGAGCAGCCACTTTTACCTGCTGGGTGGACATTTCCCTCACTGTTGGCCCTGCCGCCGTGAACGTGTTCCACAGGCGGGACACCCTGGAGCTGAAGGTCCTCTGGTGCTGGCTGGCGCGTGACCTGGGCACCCCGACCTGCTCATGGCTGGAGAGTACCGTTCTCGTATCTCTCACAGCCTCTCGCGGGGGGAGCCTCAGCCTCGCCAGGTGTGGTACTCCTTGTACCTGGGCCTTGTGGAACACCACCAGCGCAGCGACGTCCCGGCGGTGCTCCAGAGTGTCTAGAGGTATAATATCCTGAGGGGGCGGCTGGGGGTTGTTCTCCTGTAACAGTCGCTGCACCCGTCGCTCCACCTTGTCCAGTCTCTGCAGGTGTGTGGCAGCGTTGGACATCCAGGTCAGAGCCCCGTACTCCAGGTAGGGTCTTACCTGGGCCTTGTAGAGGAGCATAATTCCTCGCTTGTCGAGGAAATTAGCCACTCTACGAAGGGCAGAGACACGTAGGGAGGCTTGGTGGGCGACGTGTTTCAGATGGCTGTCGAAGCGTAGCTCTTGATCCAAGTCCATTCGAGAATAATGACGTAATCCTGGAGCAGGAGGGTGACGGGGCCAAACATCAACCTTCTTTCGACAGCTTGTGTGACTGCCGGGGACCAAGAGATCACCATCATCTGGGTCTTCTCCGGGGTGAAGCTCAACTGCCAGCGCTCCCCCCACTCCTGTATCAAGCAAAGTTGATGGTTGGTGTCAGCAACCGCTCGCTGGCTGTCTTGGCGAGGGTAGGAGAGGGAGAGCGTGCAGTCGTCAGCGTATGCAGAGACTGCTGGCAGACTCCTGAGAAGGTCGTCGATGTACAGATTCCAGAGGACAGGTCCCAGCACAGATCCCTGAGGGACTGAGGCACCCACTGGGAGGTCCTTGGACTGCTGGCCGCCGACGACGACGTGGAGGCTTCTTCCTTGAAGGTAGTCGCTCATCAGCATCAGCAGGTGTCCTTGGATGCCTTTGGCACGAAGCTTCTCCAGCAAGCCCGCGTGCCATACCCGGTCAAAAGCACCCGCGATGTCGAGAGCGACGACAATGGTATCCAGGCCGGTGTCTAGTGAGTCCTGCCAATCTCTGGAGAGGAGCAGCAGGAGGTCTGAAGTGGAGCGACCAGATCTGAACCCAAACTGCTGGTCAGTGATGAGGGCGTTGTTCTCGAGGTGGCGGGTGATGGGCTCCACCACTATTCTCTCGAAGATTTTTCCAACTACAGACAGGAGGGAGATAGGCCTGTAGTTGGCAGGGTCAGATCTGGCCCGCTTTTTGTTAACCGGCACCACGCGAGCCTCCTTCCATATAGAGGGCCAGGTGCTCTCTCTCTCTCTCTCTCTCTCTCTCTCTCTCTCTCTCTCTCTCTCTCTCTCTCTCTCTCTCTCTCTCTCTCTCTCTCTCTCTCTCTCTCTCTCAGATTACTCTTCACAATAGCTTAGAACAATAGTATTCTTAACCATTTACTAAGAACGTGTGTGTGTGTGTGTGTGTGTGTGTGTGTGTGTGTGTGTGTGTGTGTAAGAAACGGAGGGGAAAGTGTAAATGAGAGAGAGAGAGAGAGAGAGAGAGAGAGATTATAATTATAACTTCATGAATAAATACCAAAAAAAAAAGAAAGAAAGAAAGAAAATAAGAAAAGAGAAAAAAAACTAATATAGAAGATTGAAAGAAAGAAAACGAAGAAAATGAAAGAAAAATTAAGGAAAGAAGGAAGGAAGGTTAAAATTTGTAAAGAAAGGAAGAGAGGAAGGAAAAAAATATTGAGGTAAGGAATGAATGAAGAAATTATAGAAAGAAGGAAGGAAGAAAGAAAGAAAGGAAGGAAGGAAAAAAACAATGAAGGAAAAGGAATGGAGGAGGAAAGGAAGGAAGGAAGGAATAGAGAAATTAAGAAAGAATAGAAGAGTTGTGGAAGAGGGAAAGGAGAGAGAGGAGAAAGAAAGGAAGGAAGAAATAAGGAAAGGAGAAAGAGGAGGAAGAAAGGAAGGAAAGAAAGAGAGAATTAGAGAAACGATGAAAAAAAGAAAGAAAAAGAAAAAGAAAGGAAGGAAGGAAAGGAGGAAAGAAAGGGAGGAATTATGCAAAGGGAGAATAAATAAAGGAAGAGAGAGAGAGAGAGAGAGAGAGGCAAAAAAAAAGAGGAGGAAGAAAACTTAAATTATTCTAAAAACAGATTTGAAAACGTTCAGAGGAAAAAATTAACTTGGAATTGAAAAGCTGTGTGTGTGTGTGTGTGTGTGTGTGTGTGTGTGTGTGTGTGTGTGTGTGTGTGTGTGTGTGTGTGTGTGTGTGTGTGTGTGTATCTGTATCTATTATCTCTCTCTCTCCCTTTCCTCCTCTCCCTTCCTTGCTGTCTATCTATCTACCTATCGCTGTCTATTGGTATGCTTCTATATTCTTATCTATTCTTATGTATTTATTTTTATCTATCTGTATATCTATCTATCCATCTTTGGTTTTCTGTGTATCTATCTGAGTATTCCTGATCCTCCTCTTCCTCTTCCTTTCTTTCCTTCCTTCTCTATTCCATCTTCTATTTTCTCTTTCTTCCTTCCTTCTTTCTTTAATCTATTCTCTATCTTTCTATCTTTCTCCGTACATGTTTCTATCTCTTCTATTCCTATCTATCCATCTATCTAAATGTTTGTGTTTCTGTGTGTATCTATTGCTCTATTTATCTATCTATCTATTATGCTTCCTATCTATCTATTTATCCATCATCTATTTTCTCTCCTTCTCTCCTCTTCCCTCAACCCTTCTCTCTCCTTCCTCTCCCTCTCCCTCTCTTCCTTCAACTCTTTCCTTCCTCTCCTTCTTCTTCCTCCCTCTTCTTCCTCCATCCCCCCCCCTTCTCTCTCTCCCTCTCTCCTCCCTCCACCTCTATTTCTTCCTCCATCTTTCCGCTTTCTCTCCCTCTCCTTCCTTCCTCTTTCCTTACTATCTCCAAGTGTCTTCCTCCCTCTCCACTCTCCTCCTCTCCTTCCTCTTCCTCTCCCTTTCCTTAGTCTCGTCCAGGTCTCCAAGTGTCTCCAGGTGTGTTAATTAACCTAATCTAACCTGACCGTCACTCGCCGCACACCTGATATTGCCACTCGTGTGTGTGTGTGTGTGTGTGTGTGTGTGTGTGTGTGTGTGTGTGTGTGTGTGTGTGTGTGTGTGTGTGTGTGTGTGTGTGTGTGTGTGTGTGTGTTATTTACCTGGGCTTTACGCGGCTTCTGTATTCGCCTCGTCCACTTCCTGTACTGGGTTAATATTGTGGGGAGGGAGGGGGGGGGGGGCTGTGTGTGTGTGTGTGTGTGTGTGTGTGTGTGTGTGTGTGTGTGTGTGTGTGTGTGTGTGTGTGTGTGTGTGTGTGTGTGTGTGTCCGCCCGCGGCCGCGCGTGTTTGTGTGGTAGACAGACAGAGAGGGAAAACTAACTTATAATAATAATAATAATAATAATAATAATAATAATAAACGGTTTATTCATATGGTATGCAGCAAGAGGCTGAAAATTTACATGTTAAACATAGATGGGTACATAAGATATAAATAAAAAATTAGATTGTATAACTTAAATTAATCTAATCTAGATATGAACATAAGTTTTCTTACATGGTTACTTCTTTATCAAATTTACAAAGGTAGGGATGGGACTCTTCCTGGACCTTTCCGTCCTTGCACGGATAGGTATTAGCAAGTTGTTGTGTCTGGCGGCACGGCGGGAGGGAGGCGCAGCTTCAGGGAGCAGGTCACGGCGCCGCGGGTGATTCAGCGGTTGTACCGCAAACTTTTGGGGTAGATGCTGGTAGCGGTCTTGACGTCTGGGCAGGTGTAGGGCGTCAAGGGCCTGTGTGTATGCGAATATATATATATATATATATATATATATATATATATATATATATATATATATATATATATATATATATATACACACACTGTATATGGGGAGTCGGTGGCTGAGTGGTCAGCGTGCCGACTCTGCGGCGGGCAGGACGCGGGTTCGCATCCTGCCCGCCGCCACAAGCTGGCAATTTTTCCGTCCCCGCCGAGTGGCCGAAGACTACCACCATGCCGTCCTGAAAACCACTTGTCAACCCGGACTCTAGATATTCTCTATAAAGAGAGGATCAAAGATGAGCTCCTGGGAGCAGCCAAGCAAGTTGGCGCCACTATAAACACTTGTCTGCGCCATAACGGGCTGGGGCCGAGCACCAGGCACAACAAGAAAGACTACCCCAGCGTAAAAAAAGAAGAAAAAAGAACACTTTCATTTCTATATATTTTTCTCATCCCATTTCCTCCCTTTACTCCGCCCTTCCTTCCCTAAGTCCATCTGCATCTATCCCTCCCTCTCCCTCCCTATCCCTCCCTCCCTCCCTTCATCTTCTCCTCCTTCCTCTTCTTCATTGTTTCTCCCTTACCCAGCCGTTCCATCTTCTGCATCCTTACCTCCCTCCCACTCCCCCCCCCCTCCCCCTCCTCCTCCTCCTCCTCCTCCCCCCCCGCTGACTCACCACCTTTTTAACAGTCTCCAGTCAGCGTTTGGTTTGATTGGATCCATATCTGATTCTGCTAAATATTACGTTCCCTTCCCTTCCCTTCCTTCCTTCCTTCCCTTCCTCCTTCCTTCCTTCCTTCCTCCTTCTCCTCCTCCTTTCCTCCTCTTCCTTCCTTCCTTCCTTATCATTCCATCATCCATTATTCCTTCATTCCTTCCCTATTCCCTTCCTTCCATCCTTCATTCCCTTCATCCCCCTTTCCTTCCTTCCCTCCTTCCTTATTCATTATCCTTCCATTCCTCCATTTCTCCCTTCCATTATTCCCTTCCTTCCCTTCCCTTCTTCCTTATTCCTTCTCTCATTCCTTCCTTCATCATTTCTCTTCTTCATCCTTCACTAAACAGCTTCCCTTCATCCTTCCTTCCTTCCTTCCTTCCTTCCCTTCCTCCTCCCTTCCTTCCCTTCCCTCCCTTCCTTCCTTCCTTCCTTCCTGCCTCCCTCCCTTCCTTCCTTCTTCCTTCCCTTCCCTCCCTTCCCTTCCCTTCCCTCCCTTTCTTCCTTCCCTTCCTTCCTTCCCTTCCTTCCTTCCTTCCTTCCTCCCTTCCTTCCTTTCTTCATTCCTTCCTTCCTTCCTTCCCTTCCTTTCCTTCCTTCCTTCACTTCCTTCCCTTCCTTCCCTTCTCCTTCCTTCCCTTCCTTCCTTCTTCTTCCTTCCTTCCTTCCTTCCTTCCTTTTCCTTCCTTCCTTCCTTTCTCTCTCCTATCTTCCTTTTCTCTTTTCCTTATGTTTTTCGAGAGAGAGAGAGAGAGAGAGAGAGAGAGAGAATCTCTCTCTCTCTCTCTCTCTTCCTGTATATTTTCCTTCTCTCTTCCTCCTTCTCCTCCTCTCCCTCTCCTCTCTCCTCCCTCCTCCTCCTCCCTCTCCTCCTCCTCCTCCTCCACCTCCTTCCTCCATTCATTCACCTGCTTGAGTATTCACCTTCCTTCACCCTCCTCCCTCCTTCTCCTCCCCCTCTTAATGGCGTCCAGCTGAGGGCTGAAAAGGGGAACACAAAAGTAAATAGATGAAATAAAATGAATAAAAAATGGAAAATAAAATAAAATAGATAGATAGATAGATAGATAGATGCTGGTATTCCTCCTTCCTTTCCCTTCCCTTCCCTTCCTTTCCCTTCCCTTCCCTTCGTTTCTTTTCCCTTCCCTTCCCTTCCCTTCCCTTCCTTCTTTCTTTTCCTTCCCTTCCCTTCCCTTCCCTTCCCTTCCCTTCCTTTCTTTTCCCTTCCCTTCCCTTCCCTTCCCTTCCCTTCTATTTCCTTCCACTCCCTTCCATTCCTTTCTTTCCCTTCCCTTCCCTTCATTTCCCTTCCCTTCCCTTCTCTTCCCTTCCCTTCCTTTCCTTCCTTCCTTCCTTCCTTCCCTTCCTTCCCTTCTTTCTTCCTTCCTTCCTTCCTTCTATTCCTTCCTTCCTTCCTTCCTTCCATCCCTTCCCTTCCCTTCATTTCCCTTCCCTTCCCATCCCTTCTCATTCCTCTAGTTGTCTCCCCCTTCCCCTTCCTTTCCCTTCTTTCCTTCCCTTCCCTTCCCTTCCCTTCCTCTCCCCGAGAAAAGAGAAACAAATGTAGGGAAGGGATGAGAATGAAAGTAAAGGAAAGGGAAGGGAAAGGAAAGGAAAAGAAGGGAGGAGAAGGAAACGAGAATGGAAATGAAAGGAAGGTAAAGGAAAAGAAAGGAAGGAAAGGGAAGAGATGGAAAAGGTTGAAGGAGAAACGAAGGAAAAGGTGAAGAATATGAAGGGAAGGAGAGGAAAGGAAGGAAAATGAAGGGAGGTATAAATATAATGAATAGAAAGGAGAAGAAAATAAGAATGGAAATGAAAGGAAGGGATAGGTTAAAAAAGGAAGGTAAAGGAGAAGAAAATAAGGAAAGGGATGAGAAAGAAAGGGAAGGGAAAGGAAAGGAAAAGAAGGAAAGAGAGGAGAAGAAAACGAGAATGTATGTGAAAGGAAGGGATAGGTTAAAAAAGGAAGGTAAAGGAAAAGAAAGAAAGGAAAGGAATGAGAATGGAAGGAAGGGAAAGGGAAGGGAAAGGAAAGGAAAAGAAGGGAAGGAAAGAGAAGAAAATAAGAATGGAAATGAAAGGAAGGGATAGGTTAAGAAAGGAAGGTGAAGGATAGGAAAGGAAGGGAAGGAAAAAGAAGGAAAGGGAATGAAGGAGAAAAGGAAAGGAAGGGATAGGTTAAGAAACTGAAGGGAAGGATAGGAAAGGAAGGGAAGGAAAAAGAAGGAAAGCGGATGAAGGAAATAGGGAAAGGAAGGGATAGAGAAAGAAATAAAGGTATGGAGAGGAAAGGAAGGAAAGGGAATGGAGCAGAAAAGGAAAGGAAGGGATAGGTTAAGAAAGGAAGGTGAAGGATAGGAAAGGAAGGGAAGGAAAAAGAAGGAAAGCGAATGGAGGAAAAAGGGAAAGGAAGGGAAATGAATGAATGAATATGAAGAATAGAAATAGAGAAAAAGTCATTGAAGTGAAAATATATCAACACAGAATGAGGTAAATCCACACACCCACGAAATATCATATAAAACAAAACAAAATATTACCTGTAGAGAATATCAGGCATTAAGGAAATCACTAATATTACAAACTGAAATATTACCGAGTGTGTATTTATTTAAAGCAATATTGATACAGTGAATGCAGAAACAGAATCGTGGAAAAATGCTTTGATTGAAACGATGAATTGAATGGAAAAAAATAGACAAATATCAGAGAGAGAGAGAGAGAGAGAGAGAGAGAATAGTCGTAGATACACATAGATTTACATGCACCAGTTCTAAATCTGCAACACACACACACACACACACACACACACACACACACACACACACACACACACACACACACACACACACACACACACACACACACACACACACACACACACACACACACACACACACACACACACACACACATTCAACCAATATCCTAACCTTCCTTACCCCCAACCCCCCAACCCAACCCCACCACCACCACCACCACCATCACCACCACCACCACCACCACCACCACCACCTCACCACACCTTTCTCACACCACAGATCACCACCACCACCACCAGCCCGGCCAGACACTGTTACCAATCTTAGTGTTCTCCTCAGCCATCAACACAAGCCACCCGTCATATCTGTAAGTACCTTCCACCCCGTTCACACTAACTTGGCGAATAAGCCCCTCCCCCTTCCCAGTCAGGCCGTCTCTCATTGGCCACTCCACCCGCAAGCCACGACAGACGAAACAAAAATTGAGAGACGAAACAAAATAATTACACAAAAAGATTACAGTGAATAAAAAAATGACTCAGCTAATAAGACAAAGCAGAAAAAGATAAAAAAAAGACAAAAAGTGTGACAAGACAAAAATTGAGACATAGCAAAAAATATACAAAACAAAAACGGACAAAATAAATCAAAAATAATAGACGAAAGAAATGAAGGGAGAGAGGGAAAGGGGCCAGGGGGGGTTGGGGGGGGGGACAGATAGACACCCATACAGTAAGGGGATAGTTCAGGGGTATATGCTATAGCTACGCGTGGTCTTGGTGTTCATCTCCGTGACATTGGCCCTTGTAGATGATATACTTTCTTCATTCTTTCTTCCTTCTTTTTTCATTCATTTCCTTCTTTTGTCTTTTATTCCTCTCTACCTTTCCTTTGTTCTTTGTTCTTTTTTGGTCGTTTTTTTTTTTTTAATTAGTGATCTTTAACTACCTGTTGCTGTTGATGTTATTTTTTGTTGTTGTTTTCTTTCTGGAGGTAAATTGTTGAAGTTTTTTTTGAGAGAGAGAGAGAGAGAGAGAGAGAGAGAGAGAGAGAGAGAGAGAGAGAGAGAGAGAGAGAGAGAGAGAGAGAGAGAGAGAGAGATCCACAAACTCACGAAAACAAATACCAAACAAAACAAACTGATACAAACAACAGCAAGAGTAACCAGTACACACACACACACACACACACACACACACACACACACACACACACACACTAGATTAACACCCAGAGACGCATTGAACAGATTTTATGTGAATGCTTTGCTGGTAGTGCCAATTGTGTTTGCCGAAAAAAAAAGAAAAAAAAGGATAAAGAAAAAAATTATAGATTAGGTTGATAAAAAAAAATTAAAAAAAGGATAAAGAAAAAAATATAAAGATTAGGTTGATAAAAAAAAAAGAAAAAAAAGGATAAAGAAAAAAATATAAAGATTAGGTTGAAAAAAAAAAGAAAAAAAAAGGATAAAGAAAAAAATATAAAGATTAGGTTGATAAAAAAGAAAAAAAAGGATAAAGAAAAAAATATAAAGATTAGGTTGATAAAAAAAAGAAAAAAAAGGATAAAGAAAAAAATATAAAGATTAGGTTGATAAAAAAAAAAGATAAAGAAAAAAATATAAAGATTAGGTTGATAAAAAAAAAGGATAAAAAAAATGATAAAGATTAGGTTGATAAAAAGAAAAAAAGCATAAAGACAAAAATATAAAGATTAGGTTGATAAAAAAAGAAAAAAAAGGATAAAGAAAAAAATATAAAGATTAGGTTGATAAAAAAAGAAAAAAGGAAAAAAAAATATAAAGATTACTGAAAAAAAAAAAGAAAAAAAGGAAAAGAAGAAAGAAAGAAATTAGGAAGAAAAGAAAAAAGGAAAGAAAAAAAGATTATAAAAAAAAAAAAATAAAAAAAAAAAAAAAGGAAATCAAGGAAAACAAAATGAAAGTAAAATTTGTTTGCTGAGAAAAAAAAAAATATATAGATTAAAGCAAGGAAAACAAATGAAAGTAAAATGTTTGGAAAAAGACAAGAAGAAAAAAGAATGAAAAAGCAAGAAAGAAAGATAGGAAGAAGGGAAGAGAGAAAGAAGAAATGTAAGAAAAAGATTGATAAAAAATAAAAATAAAAATTAAGAAAACCACGTGAAACTAAAATTCGTTTGCTGAAAAAAGAAAAAGAAAAAAAAGAAAAAGAGAAAACAAGGAAAACAAAATGAAAGTAAAATTCGTTTGCTGAAAAAAGAAAAAAAAAAGAAAAGGAGAAAGAAAGGAAAACAAAATGAAAGTAAAATTCGTTTGCTGAAAAAAGAAAAAAAAGAGTAAAAGAAAAAATTGATATAAAGAAAGAAGCAAAAGAAAAACGAAGTGAAAGTGTGTTTGCTGAAAAAAGGATAAAAATGCAAAAAAAAAAAAAAAAAGATGAAAAGAAAAATGAAAATAAAAGTTAGAAAAAAAGAAAGAAAACAAATCAATCTAAACGAAACGACAGTGTGAGTATCGAGGAAAGAAAAGATTGAAAAAGAAATAATAGCAAAAATAAACATTGTAAATAATAAATAAATAAATAAACAAGGAAAAGAAAGCGAGACAAAGAAAATAGGAAATACTGAAGAAAATTTAGAGAAGAAATTAGAGAAGAAAAATAGATAAAAACGTAACAGCAGAGAAGGAGGAATTAAGAAAAGAAAGAAAAAGAAGAGAGGAAAGGAAGGAAATGAATGAAAACGAGAGGATGAAAATAGAAAGGAAGAGGAAAATAACTACGAAAGAGAAGAGAAAGAATGGAAGGAAGAAAGAAAAATGAAGGAAACGAGAAATAAAAGAGAAAGGATGAAAGAAAGAAAAGAAAGAAAACGAAGGAAGGAAAGATAAAGGACAATAAAGGGAGGAAAGAAAGAAGGAAATGATAAAAGATATAAAGAAAGAAAAGAAAGAAAACGAAGAAGGAAATATAGAAGAATAAAAGAAGGAAAAAAAGAAAGGAAGAACAGAAAAAAACAAGAAAAAAGAAAGAAAAGATGAAATAAAGAAAGCAAAGATAAAAAATGAAAGAAGGAAGAACAAACGAGAATAAATAAGAGGAAAGAAAGAAAGAAGAGAAAGGGAGAAAAGATGAAAGAAAAAGAAAAAAGAAAACAGGAAAGATGTAGGAGAATCAAAAAGGAAGGAAGAAAGAAAGAAGGAAGGAAGCGGAAGGGAGAAAAGATGAAAGAAATAGAAAAGGGAAGATGAAAGAAGGAAAGATAAACTGGAATTAAAAATGAAGAAAGAAAGAAGGAAGGAAGGAAGTGGAAGGGAGAAAAGATGAAAGAAATGGAGAAAGAAAAAAGGAAAAAATGAAAGAAGGAAGATAAATAAATAAAAAGAAAGAAAGGAAGAAAGAAAGAAGAAAGTGGAAGGGAGAAAAGATGAAAGAAATAGATTAAGAAAAAAGGAAAAAAATGAAAGAAGGAAGATGAATAAAAAGAAAGAAAGGAAGAAAGAAAGAAGAAAATGGGAGAAAAGATGAAAGAAATGGAGAAAGAAAAAGGAAAAAATGAAAGAAGGAAGATAAATAAAAAGAAAAAGGAAGAAAGAAAGAAGAAAATGGGAGAAAAGATGAAAGAAATGGAGAAAGAAAAAGGAAAAAATGAAAGAAGGAAGATGAATAAATAAAAAGAAAGAAAGGAAGAAAGAAGGAAGGAAGTGGAAGGGAGAAAAGATGAAAGAAATGGAGAAAGAAAAAAGGAAAAAGAGGAAAGAAGGAAGATGAATAAATAAAAAGGAAGAAAGAAAGAAGGAAATAGAAGAAAAGGAAAAAAAATGAAAGAAGAAAGATAAATAAATAAAAAGAAAGAAAGGAAGAAAGAAAGAAGGAAGTGGAAGGGAGAAAAGATGAAAGAAATAGATTAAGAAAAGGAAAAAAATGAAAGAAGAAAGATAAATAAATAAAAAGAAAGGAAGAAAGAAAGAAGGAAGTAGAAGGGAGAAAAGATGAAAGAAATGGAGAAAGAAAAAAGGAAAAAAATGAAAGAAGGAAGATATATAAATAAAAAGAAAGGAAAGAAAGAAGGAAATAGAAGAAAAGGAAAAAAATGAAAGAAGAAAGATAAATAAATAAAAAGAAAGAAAGGAAGAAAGAAAGAAGGAAGTGGAAGGGAGAAAAGATGAAAGAAATAGATTAAGAAAAGGAAAAAAATGAAAGAAGGAAGATAAATAAATAAAAAGAAAGAAAGGAAGAAAGAAAGAAGGAAGTGGAAGGGAGAAAAGATGAAAGAAATGGAGAAAGAAAAAAGGAAAAAAATGAAAGAAGGAAGATAAATAAATAAAAAGAAAGAAAGGAAGAAAGAAAGAAGGAAGTGGAAGGGAGAAAAGATGAAAGAAATGGAGAAAGAAAAAGGAAAAAAATGAAAGAAGGAAGATGAATAAATAAAAAGAAAGGAAGAAGGAAAGAAGGATATAGAAGAAAAGGAAAAAAATGAAAGAAGGAAGATGAATAAATAAAAAGAACGAAAGAAAGAAAGAAGGAAATGGAAGGGAGAAAAGATGAAAGAAATAGATTAAGAAAAGGAAAAAAATGAAAGAAGGAAGATGAATAAATAAAAAGAAAGAAAGGAAGAAAGAAAGAAGGAAATGGGAGAAAAGATGAAAGAAATGGAGAAAGAAAAAAGGAAAAAAATGAAAGAAGGAAGATGAATAAATAAAAAGAAAGGAAGAAAGAAAGAAGGAAATAGAAGAAAAGGAAAAAAATGAAAGAAGAAAGATAAATAAATAAAAAGAAAGAAAGAAGGAAGGAAGTAGAAGGGAGAAAGGTTGAAAGAAGTAGAGAAAGAAAATGAAAAAAATGAAAGAAGGAAAGATAAACGAGAATAAAAAAAAGGAAGAAAGGAAGGAAGTGGAAAAAGAAAGGATGAAAGCAAGAAAAGAAAAGGAAAAAAGGAAAGAAGGAAGAAAAGAAAAAGGAAGAGAAAAAATATACTAGACTAATTATCACACTTTTTCACAGTCATTTAGGAAAAAATTTTGTCACACTATAAAACCAGGTAGTACTTATCTTGTTCTTTTCCTGTGTTTTAAGTAGTATTTTTCAAGGTATTAAAAGGTTTATGTAACCCTTCGCTATCCACTCAGTAAAGGTCTTCGTCATAGAGAGGAGGAGGAGGAGGAGGAGGTGGAAGAGGATGAAGAAGAGGAAGAGAAAGAAGATGAAGAAGAGGAAAAGGAGGAGGAGGAAGAAGGAGAAAAAGAAGGAAAATAAGAAAACGAAGAAAAAAAGAAGAAAGAAGAGGAATGGGAGAAAGAGAAGAAGGAGAAGGAGAAGGAAGGAGAAGAAAAAAAAGAGGCAAAGAAGAAGAATAAGGAGGAGAAGAGGAAGGAGAAGAAGAAAAGGGAGGAGGAGGAGAAGAAAAAGAAGGAAAAGGTTGAAGAAAAAGAATAAGTATCGATATTTTTCTTTCTTCATTTTATTTTCTTTATTTTCTTCATCATTCCTTATTTTCTTTGTCTTGTCTTCTTTCAGTTCCTTTCTCTGCTTGTTTTTCTTTCTATCTATTTCCTTTTCATTTATTTTCTTTCTATCTATCTTTCCTTACTTCGTTTCGAGTTGCTTCTCTTTCTTTTCTTTCCTTCTTTCTTTCGTTTTTTTTATCTATCTTACTTTTCATTATTTTCTTTATCTTTTCTGTCATTTCGTTATCATTTCTAATCTTTTTACCATAACAACTTTTAACATCCTTTTTTCTGCCATTTTCATTCATTTCCTTTTTGACGTTCTAACAATCTCTAGGCAATCAGAGTCATTTAGTTTAAGGAATTTGTATCAACACTTCTCTACCCATCCACTCAGTAAGATATCTGTAACTCTATTCTTGCCAGTCACTCAGTATAAGGTATGTCTGTAGCATCCCTAGCCAGTCAGTCAGTAGTAGGGCTCTAACTTTTACCAGCCAGTTAGTCAGTTAGCAATGTCTGTGTAATGCTTCTTGATAGTCATTCAGTATTAGCTCTTCCCAAAGCATTTCTAAATACTGAAGTCTTGTACATTTCACCGCCCAAGCTTACGTATTTGTCAAGGCTTCGTGGGAGTTTAGGGCATTTCCAGCGGTAGTTTTATGAGCCTGGTGGTAGTCTGACCCTTCCTCTGTACCATGAACCTAAAGGAACACTCATTTCACAAGGCTTTCGTGGGAGTTTAGGGAATTTCCAGGGCTAGTTTTATGAGCCTGGTGGTAGTGTGACCCTTCCTCTGTACCATGAACCTAAAGGAACACAAGGCTTTCGTAGGAGTTTAGGGAATTTCCAGGGCTAGTTTTATGACCCTGGTGGTAGTCTGACCCTTCTTCTGTACCATGAACCTAAAGGAACACTCATTTCACAAGGCTTTCGTAGGAGTTTAGGGAATTTCCAGGGCTAGTTTTATGAGCCTGGTGGTAGTGTGACCCTCCCTCTGTACCATGAACCTAAAGGAGCACTCATTTCACAAGGCTTTCGTGGGACTTTAGGGAATTTCCAGGGCTAGTTTTATGACCCTGGTGGCAGTCTGACCCTTCCTCAGTACCATGAACCTAAAGGAACACTCATTTCACAAGGCTTTCGTGGGAGTTTAGAACATTTCCAGGGGTAGTTTTATGACCCTGGTGGTAGTCTGACCCTTCCTCTGTACCATGAACCTAAAGGAACACTCATTTCACAAAGCTTTCGTAGGAGTTGAGGGAATTTCCAGAGCTAGTTTTATGACCCTGGTGGTAGTGTGACCCTTCCTCTGTACCATGAATCGCAGAAAACACTCATTTGAACCCGACAGATCCCCCTTTTGACCCTTGGATACAGGTGATGTGAGGGGTGGAAGAGTCTGAGCATACCGCTGGAAATGTTCCCCACGCCAACCTTTCCCGGGTCCTGAATTTTAGAAGCTCAGGTGTGCGTCAGGTGAGGGTTAGGGCGGGAGGCATCCGTTACCTGTCCGGCGTCCCTCGTGGCCTCAGATATTAGTTACCTGGCGGAGGCGGGAAGGTGAGGCTGGTTGATGCGGGCACTGGGTTCGAATCCTTGTCCTTGTTCACTTTGTCTTCGTGAATATGCCAAGCTGTCTCAACCTAACCTAACATATGAACGTAAGGAGTCTGCAAGAGGCCGCTGGGTCTATACAAGGCAGCTCCTGTGAACCTAACCCCACCTAACCTCACTATCCATAACTTATCCAACCTCTTCTTGGATGTGTCTATCGTATTGGCACTCACCACTTGACTGCCAGGCCTGCTCCACTCATCCACCACTCTGTTAGTATTGACACTCACTCACCACATGACTGCCAGGCCTGTTCCACTCATCCATCACTCTGTTAGTATTGGCACTCACTCACCACATGACTGCCAGGCCTGTTCCACTCATCCACCACTCTGTTAGTATTGGCACTCACTCACCACATGACTGCCAGGCCTGTTCCACTCATCCACCGCTCTGTTAGTATTGGCACTCACTCACCATATGACTGCCAGGCCTGTTCCACTCATCCACCACTCTGTTAATATTGGCACTCACTCACCACATGACTGCCAGGCCTGCTCCACTCATCCACCGCTCTGTTAGTATTGGCACTCACTCACCACATGACTGCCAGGCCTGCTCCACTCATCCACCACTCTGTTAGTATTGGCACTCACTCACCACATGACTGCCAGGCCTGTTCCACTCATCCACCACTCTGTTAGTATTGGCACTCACTCACCACATGACTGCCAGGCCTGCTCCACTCATCCACCGCTCTGTTAGTATTGGCACTCACTCACCACATGACTGCCAGGCCTGTTCCACTCATCCACCACTTTGTTAGTATTGGCACTCACTCACCACATGACTGCCAGACCTGTTCCACTCATCCACCACTCTGTTAGTATTGGCACTAACTCACCACATGACTGCCAGACCTGTTCCACTCATCCACCACTTTGTTAGTATTGGCACTAACTCACCACATGACTGCCAGGCCTGTTCCACGCATCCACCACTGTGTTAGTATTGGCACTCACTCACCACATGACTGCCAGGCCTGTTCCACTCATCCACCACTTTGTTAGTATTGGCACTAACTCACCACATGACTGCCAGGCCTGTTCCACTCATCCACCACTCTGTTAGTATTGGCACTCACTCACCATATGACTGCCAGACCTGCTCCACTCATCCACCGCTCTGTTAGTATTGGCACTCACTCACCATATGACTGCCAGGCCTGTTCCACTCATCCACCACTCTGTTAGTATTGGCACTCACTCACCACATGACTGCCAGGCCTGTTCCACTCATCCACCACTCTGTTAGTATTGGCACTCACTCACCACATGACTGCCAGGCCTGTTCCACTCATCCACCACTCTGTTAATATTGGCACTCACTCACCACTTGACTGCCAGGCCTGTTCCATTCATCCACCACTCTCTTAGTATTGGCACTCACTCACCACATGACTGCCAGGCCTGTTCCACTCACCCACCAACCCTAACCTAACCTAACCTTACCTTACCTTACCTTACCTTACCTTACCTTACCTTACCTTACCTTACCTTACCTTACCAAACCTTACCAAACCTTACCAAACCTTACCTAACGTAACCTAACCTAACCTAACCAAACCTAACCTAACCTAACCTGACCTATTTCCGTATTTCTCTTCTAAAAGCGAAGCAACAAATGTCAGAAGGTTAAACAGGACGCGAACAAACCTAACGTAACCAAATCTTTTTTTTTTCTTCTTTATTTTTGTCTTTCAACACGGAGCCGCCGAGCCTAAAGCAGGTGTTCTCATTAGTGCCCAGGTGCATTTATGTCACCTGTCCTGCGTCCCGTGCGTGTGTGTGTGTGTGTGTGTGTGTGTGTGTGTGTGTGTGTGTGTGTGTGTGTGTGTGTGTGTGTGTGTGTGTGTGTGTGTGTGTGTGTGTGTGTGTGTGTGTGTGTGTGTGTGTGTGTGTGTGTGTAATCCTCCTCCTCATTCGTTTCTTCTCTTTCTCTCTCGTTTTCCTTTTTGCAACTTTCTTTAATTATTTTTCTTTTATCTTCTTCTTCTTCTTCTTCTTCTTCTTCTTCTTTCTCTACCGATATTTTCCTACCCTTTTTTTTCTCATTCCCCCCTCCTCTTCCTCCTCTTTCTCTTCCTCCTCCTCCTCCTCCTCCTCCTCCTCCTCCTCCTCTTCCTATCCTTCCGTCTTTGCTTCTATTTCTTTCTTTTTCCCCTCATTCTCCTCCTTTCTTCCTTCTCTTATCTTATCTTTCTTCCACCTCCTTCCCTTCTTCTTTCACTTCCTTCCTCTCCTCCTCCTCTTCCTCCTCCTCTTCCTCCTCCTCTTCCTCCTTCTCTTCATTTTCGTTATTTTCATTTCAATTTCTCCTCTTCATCTTCTCGTATCATTTCTCCCTTCCCTCCTCCTCCTCCTCCTCCTCCTCCTCCTCCTCGTCTTCCTCCTTCTCTTCCTCCTCCTCCTCCTCCTCCTCCTCCTCCTCCTCCTCCTCCTCCTCCTTCTTCCTCCTCCTCCTCCTCCTCCTCCTCCTCCTCCTCCTCCTCCTCCTCCTCCCCTTCTCAACTTCATACTCCCCATTCACCTTCAATTCCTATATCCCTCCTCCTCCTCCTCCTCCTCCTCCTCCTCCTCCTCTTGACGCCTCCTGACAATAACTGTGTTTGGTTTTCTTGTTTATGTGTTTGACTGACATTGTATTTGGAGGAGGAGGAGGAGGAGGAGGAGGAGGAGGAGGAAGGGAGGGAGGGAGGAGACATGTTAAGAGGAGAGGATGAAGAGGATGTATTGAAATGAAGAGGACGAAAAAGAAGAGGAAGAGAGAAGAGGAAGAGAGAAGAAGAAAGAGAAGGGAGATTTAGGGAAGAAGAGGAGGAAGTGGAGAAAAAGAGAGAGAAACATGGAAACATGGAAACATGGACTAGCAGGCAGCAGAAAGCCTGTTGGCTCATTAGGTGCTAGTTGTTCAGTGATTTAATCAATCCGTTTGACACAGGAGTGGCTTGCAGGGAAGGATTAAAGCACTTGTGTACCTACTCTTGGGAACGTTCAGTTCACTCCTGTTGCAGCAAAGTGGCGATCAATGCGTTTCTTGAAGGAGTTGATGGTCTGCGCTAACCACTTCTGCAGGAAGGTTCCAGTGGCGAACAACTCTATTCGAGAAATAACTCCTGCCGATGTCGGTATTGCATCGCTTTGCTTGAATTGTTTTTCCGTTGTTTCTTGTTCTCAGGTTAGTTTGTAGCGTGAAGAGTTTGGAGTGATCAACGTTGCTGAGCTTGTTCAGGTACTTAAAGACTTAAAGAAGGAGGAGGAGGAGGAGGAGGAGGAGGAGGAGACATTAAGGAAATCTAAAAAAATTGAAGATAAGGGGTTCAGTTCCTCCTCCTCCTCCTCCTTCTCCTCCTCCTCTTCCTTCTCCTCCTCCTCCTCCTCCTCCTCCTCTTTCTCTTCCTCCTCCTCCTCCTCCTCCTCTTCCCACTTTCTCTTTTCCTATTCTCGTTTTCTCCCACTGGTCAGCCAATTAATTTGTCCTCCTCCTCCTCCTCCTCCTCTTCCTTCCCTTCCCTCTCTCTCTCTCTCTCTCTCTCTCTCTCTCTCTCTCTCTCTCTCTCTCTCAGTTTTGGGACATAGTTAAAGATTGAAAAAGTAATCTATTTTCAGGTATGTCCGTCAGTTTGCCTCCTACACTTTTCAGGAGGAGGAGGAGGAGGAGAAGGAGGAGGTGGAGGAGGAGGAGGAGGAGGAGGAGGAGGGGGAGGTGACAAGGGAAATGAAGATAGATATAAAGAAGGATATATGAAGGTGGAGGAGGAGGAGGAGGAGGAGGAGGACTAGGAAGAAGAAGAAGAAGGGGAAG
>NW_026112157.1:102500-117500 GCF_024679095.1 Eriocheir sinensis
AACGCGCTGTGAAAGGAGGCGAGAATGCACATCCAGAGTGCACACACGGCCCCAACTTTAGTCACCCCTGAACTGGCGGGTATTTTTTTTTGGCTCCAAGTGACGTCATCCCGCTGCTCCGCCCCAAAACCGCCTCCTGCGCGTACCGGTCGCAGTTTTGAACCAGAGTGACTTGACTTGGTAATATAGACTTAGCTCGTAACAAACACTCGTGAGATGTCGCAGTATGACCGGAAAGGAAGGGAAGGAGAAGGGAAGGAACGGATAAGAGGAAGGAAAAGAGGAGAGAAAAAGGGAAAGAGAACGAAAATGAAGGAAAAGGAAGGGAAGGAGAAGGGAAGGAACGAATACGAGGGAGGAAAAGAGGAGAGAAAAAGTGAAAGAACGAAAATGAAGGAAAAGGAAGGGAAAGAACGGATACGAGGGAGGAAAAGAGGAGAGAAAAGTGAAAGAGAACGAAAATGAAGGAAAAGGAAGGGAAAGAACGGATACGAGGGAGGAAAAGAGGAGAGAAAAAGTGAAAGAGAACGAAAATGAAGGAAAAGGAAGGGAAAGAACGGATACGAGGGAGGAAAAGAGGAGAGAAAAAGTGAAAGTGAACGAAAAGGAAGGGAAAGAACGGAAACGAGGGAGGAAAGGAGGGAGGAAAAGAGAGAAAAAGTGAAAGAGAACGAAAATGAAGGAAAAAGAAGGGAAAGAAAAGACGAAGTAGAAGAAAATGAAGAAAGGGAAAGAAAATAGTGCATATGTGTGACGTCCAGAATTTTCAGACGAGTTTGATACGAGTTCTGAGTGCGAGTACGGTCTGCCACACGGTCCCAGCACCTATTTCTTTTCCTCTCATACGTTAGCCATAGGTAAGGTCTGTTCACTTAAGTCCGACCCAAGCTGACAACTTAAACCTAGGCGTGTTTACAGGCTGAGTGCTGACTGGCTACTGTTAGAGCTTCCAAGTTTTTTTTAACCTCTGTTTGTGTTTATCTCGCGCAACACTTTCTGATAATCTGCACTGTGCTTACGAACACGCTTAGGTTTGAAAAGGCAGGAAGAGAGAGAGAGAGAGAGAGAGAGAGAGAGAGAGAGAGAGAGAGAGAGAGAGAGAGAGAGAGAGAGAGAGAGAGAGAGAGAGAGAGAGAGAGAGAGAGAGAACAGTTACTAAGGAGGAGAGAGGAAGGGAAAAGGAGGAGGAGGAGGAAGAGGAGATGAAAACAGGAATAAAAATGGAGAGGGAAGAAAAAGAAGAGAAAGAGAGAGAGAGAGAGAGAGAGAGAGAGAGAGAGAGAGAGAGAGGAAGAATAGAGCAGAGAAACGGGTATAATAAGGTCTAATAAAGGTTAAAAAGGTCAGTTAAACAATAAAATGGCGAGGAAAAGATTCAGCCCAGCCTTTCCGAGTGACCTGATCCGTCAATATTGTGTAATTAGACTTCAAGTGCACAAAAGGACGTGTTGAGAGAGAGAGAGAGAGAGAGAGAGAGAGAGAAAGACACAAGAAAAATAAAGAAAACATTTGGGGAGAGAGAGAACGAGAGAGAGAGAGAGAGAGAGAGAGAGAGAGAGAGAGAGAGAGAGAGAGAGAGAGAGAGAGAAAGGAGTGAAGGAGGAGGAAGAGGAGATGAAAACAGGAATAAAAATGGAGAGGGAAGAAAAAGAAGAGAAAGAGAGGAAGGGAAAAAAAGAGCAGAGAGAGAGAGAGAGAGAGAGAGAGAGAGAGAGAGAGAGAGAGAGAGAGAGAGAGAGAGAAACTAGTGAAAAGTTTGAAGTTTTATGAGAATATGTGGTGTTAGTGAGCTCTGATCTCCGTCCAAGGGCACAATGCATTCAAGCTAGAAATCGAGCTAATAGGGTACTGGGTTTTATTTCAAGGAGCGTAAGCAACAGAAGCCCCGAAGTCTTCCTCAAACTATATTTAGCATTAGTTAGACCTCATCTTGATTATGCGGTTCAGTTCTGGTCACCTTACTATAGAATGGATATCAAAATGTTAGAATCGGTGCACAGGAGGATGACTAAGATGATTCAGGGGTTGAGAAACTTGCCATACGAGGAAAGACTCAAACAGTTAAACTTGCATTCTCCAGAAAGGCGAAGGGTGCGTGGAGACATGATCGAGGTTTATAAATGGATGAAGGGCTTTAATAAGGGAGACATTCATAAGGTTTTGTTGGTAAGAGAACCGGGTAGGACACGAAGTAACGGGTTTAAACTGGATAAATTCAGATTCAACAGGGACATAGGCAAAAATTGGTTTACTAACAGGGTGGTGGATGAGTGGAACAGGCTGAGGAGTCATGTGGTGAGTGCCAATACAATTGTCGCATTAAAAAAAATAGATTAGATAAATTCATGGACAGCGATATTAGGTGGGGTTAGATACACGGGAGCTTAGGGTCACAGGAGCTGCCTTGTACAGACTCCTACGCTCTTGTTCTTATGTTCTTAATTACAGAATGACCAAGGCTTCATTTGATAAATTGGTTCAAGTTCTAAGGTCTCACATCTCTAAACAAGACACAGTTCAGGAGGGCAATATCTGCCGAGGAAAGACTGACAATTACACTAATTGAATAAACAAATCAACGTCAGACATGTTGGTCGACCGCGCGACGGAACCGCCAAGTGTGACCACGTGCATTGAACTGCGTGTGTTGTGTCCTCAGTCGCGGCGGTATAAGGAGGAGAGAAGAAGGGAAGAGGAGGAGGAGGAGGAGGAATAAATGGAGGAGAAGAAAAGAGAGAGAGAGAGAGAGAGAGAGTTTGCACCACTATCCACTGCTCTCTCTCTCTCTCTCTCTCTCTCAAAGGGCTTTTATTAAAGTAAACACCAATTCAATAATAGTTTTAATTCCCTTCCACTCCCCTCCTCCTCCTCCTCTTCCTCCTCCTCCGCCTCTTCCTCCTCCTCATCCTCTTCCTCCTCCTCCCCTTCCCTCCTCTCTCCCTTAGCCTCCGCCCCCGTCTCCTTCCCTCTTATCTCTTCCCCTTTCCTCCCTCTTTTCTCTTCCCTATCCCTTTCTCCTCCTCCTCCTCCTCCTCCTCCTCCTCTTTTTCCCTTCCTTCCTCTCCTTTTCTCCTCCCTTTCTCTTCCTCCACTTCCCATCTCTCTCATTCCTCCTTTACCTTTCATTCTTTCTTCCTCCTTCGCTTCTCTCCTTTTCCTCTTCCTCTCTTTTATCCTCTCCTCCTCTTCTTCCTCCTTCTCTTAACCTCCTTCCTTTCTCCTCCCTTTTCCTCTTCTCCCATTCTCATCTTCTTTCTCTTCTCTCATTTTCCTCCCTTCCTTTCTTTCTTTATCCTTTCATTTCCCTTCTTTCCCTCTCTCTTTGATTCTTCTCTTCCACTCCCCTCCATTTTTCCTCCCTTTTCCTCTCTCCCTCTTTCATCCTCTTCCTTTCTCTCTCATATTCTTTCTCCTTTCTCATTTCTCTTCCTTTATTTCTTCCTTTTTCCTTCCCTCTTTCCTCCTCCCTCTTCTCTCGCTTCCTCTCTCTTTTTTTTATTTTCTATCACCTTTTTTCCCTTATTGCTTCCTTTTTCTTCCATTTCTCTTTACTCCTATCCTCGTTTCTCTCTTCCTCTCTCCCTTCTATCTTCTATCATCTTCTTCCTTTCATATTCTTCCTCCTCCTCATTCATTTCCCTCCCCAGCGGTAATATTCTCCCAACTAAAAAAAATAGTCATTCGCCACGGCAACAAGCTTCCCACTGAAAATGTTAGTGTTATAACGATCAATACCTTTTAACTGTCACCTAAACCGGTTCTTCGTTGCATCAGGAGTGAAGTAGACTTAAGCCTCTCTTATGTTCAAGTGTTGTATGATGTTTTGTAAGTCACTGGAGAATAAGAGCAGGTTGAAACACTTATATAAGCCGCCTCGTCTGAAGATCATAGAGTATCCGTTTCCTGCTCTTTTATTCTTCCATGTTTGCTCTCATCTTCCTCCTCCTCTTCTTCCTGTTTCGTCATTCATTTCTCATTCTTTTTCTAGATGTATCCTCCTCCTCCTCCTCCTCCTCCTCCTCCTCCTGACATTGGAACGGCCGTGGACGTAATTGCAGACCAAGCGAAAGCAGACACACTGGTCGGTATTATAAGACATTTTCGTTTCTCGCATCCGCTATTTCTAAAGGTCAAAGAGGGGGTCAGTCGGGTTCTAATGAGTGTTTCTTCAGGTTCATGGTACAGAAGAAAGGTCAAACTACCACCAGGGTCATGAAACTGCTCCTGGAAATGCCCACAACTCCTACGAAAGCCTTGTCAAATATGCGTTCTTGGCCGGCAAAATGTCTTGTAATACGACCCACTGTCTGTTACACACGCGGGCACCAATGACATCCAGACATCGCGAAGTGACGACATTCTGCTGAAATACCGACGAGTCATTCGCCTCTACAAAGTCAAGTCACGGCACGTCATCCTGTCCGGCATCCTCCCAAGAATCAACGCCATCCGCAGTTTCTACAGCAAGGCCTTCAGCCTCAACTCACTTCTTCGAACAACCGTACAAGTTCCGGGATGATGGCCTTCACTTAAAGGAGGTCGGATCAGCACGTTTTGGAAGACTGTTGAATGAGGCAGCTGGCAGTTACTGGCAAAAATACTGCACGCGAGGGAGGGGCCACAGCAGCCCTTGACTACCCAAGCCGTGACCTCGATGCGACACCCAGGAACGAATGCAAACAGAAACACGCGCAACTCGGAACCCCCAAAACAACAGTCATATCGCTGTCCTGTACACAAATGCGCGCAGCCTGATTCCCAAAAGCAGAAGAACCGGACGTCGTGGCGATTACTGAGACCTGGGCCAACTCCACGCATCTAGTGTCTGAACTGTTATTCCCGGGATACGAAAGCTTTCAGAAAAAAAAACAAATAAGAAGGGAGGAGGCGTTTTGTTACATTAAAAGCACGGTCTGCTATAAAAATAGAAAAAACAGGACGCTGAGAAATACGATTCCGTCTACGTGGAAATAACAACACATAATAACAAGAAACTAATACTTGCAACTGTTTACAGACCTCCAAAACTGCAGGCAACCGACGACACTGCCCTATACAATGAGATTCACTCTCTAATACAGGGCAAAAATGCAATAATCATCGGCGACTTTAATTGTGCCAACGTTAACTGGGGTTTGCTGACTGGGGACCAAGAGGGTAGCAGACTCATAGAAATGGTGGAGGATTCATTCCTCACTCAAGTTATAACTCAGCCAACAAGAGAAAACAACATCCTGGACCTGGTACTTGTGAGTGACCCTGACCTCATTCGTGACTGTGAAGTAGGAGAAAAACAAAGTGATTGCGACCACCACATAATCCGCTTCAACGTCAGTATTGAACACAATCTCGTCGAAAATCCAACATTGATACCCGATTACCGAAAGGCTAACTTCAACTTAGCCCGCGAACTGCTGCCTCCTGCTGCGTGGGACCATATCAACGGCAACCTCAACATCAGTACAGTCGAAGACACGTGGACCGTCTTCAGGGACAAGCTCCTGGAGGTACAAAGGACGGCAGTTCCTATGGAATCCAGGCGAGTGAATGGTGCCGTGGACCCACCGTGGATGACCATGGAGATCAAAAGGACAATAAACACAAAAAAGCGGAATTGCAATCTGATGAGAGGGAATGACACGCCCGAAGCCCGTGTATAGTCCCTAAATAGCCTCAGAGCTTGTCGAACTTTCATTCAGCTAAGTAAACGCAACTGTGAGAAACAAATAGCGCGCGAAGTCAAGACCAATCCTAAAAAGTTTTTCACGTACATTTGAACGAAAAAGAAAGTTAAAACCAACATTGGCCCATTGACGGACGAGACCGGATTACTAACCCAGGACAGTAAACGCATGGCCAAAATCCTAAACAGTATCTTTGCGTCCGTATTTACGATCGAAGACAAAGAAAACATACCCGAATGCCCCGCTCCTCTGAGGGGGACTACGCCCCTGGAAATTGACGCAATATCCGCCCAAGACGTGAAAAAGTACTTGGACAAACTCGACACGAATAAGTCAACGGGACCTGACAACTTGTCACCGCGGTTGTTGAAACAACAAACAGCAAATCCTGCAGCCCCTCACACGCTAACCGGTCGCTACAACTGAACAAAGTACCCGACGACTGGAAAATGGCGAACGTAACCCCGATCTACAAAAAAGGAGATAAGAACATTGCCCTAAACTGCAGGCCTATAAGTTTAACATCAGTGGCCGGCAAAATCCTTGAGAAGATTATTAGAGACAAACTTCCTAGAAGAAAACAATATCATTTCTGGCACGCAGCACAGTTTCCGAAATAAGTGTTCTTGCTTAACGAATCTACTGGACTTCATCCAAGGTATATACGATAACTGGGATAATCACGTACCAAGCGATGTAATATACCTGGACTTCTAGAAAGCCTTCGACAAGGTGCCACACGAGCGGCTCCTTAAAAAAATTAAAGTCGTCGGGTACAGGAAGAAACCTGACTGCATGAAAACAGCGAGTTTTACTCAACGGGCAGGCTTCTGAGTGGCTACCAGTCCCCAGTGGGGTGTCCCAGGGGTCGGTGCTGGGACCCAGTCTCTGTATCATATACACCAATGACTTGGAAGCGGGATTAAAATCCTCCCTATTAAAGTTTGCCGACGACACTAAAGTGGGCGGAAGAGCCCTCACGACTGCCGACTGTGAAGTCATCCAAAAGGACCTTGACCAGATCATCCAGTGGTCCGAAAAGTGGCAAATGTCGTTCAACGTTGACAAATGCAAAGTCACGCACTTTGGTTCCAGAAACAGTAACCACACATACAACATGCGTGGAAATCCTCTGCAGGTCGTGCAGGAGGAATCGGATCTTGGAGTCACTATCAGCAGTGGCCTAAAACACGCAAAACACTGTAATAAAGCATGTAACAAAGCCAACACTATGCTCGGGTTTATAGCAAGAAACTTCGTGTGCAAGACGCCGGAAGTAATGTTATCCTTATATAACTCAATGGTCAGACCTCACCTCGAGTATGCGGTACAATTCTGGTCCCCTAATTACAGAAAAGACATTGAACTATTAGAAAGGATCCAGCGACGCGCTACGAAGATGATTCCACCCTTGAGAGCCCTGCCGTGTGAAGAACGACTCAGGCGACTTAATTCAGGTCTTCAAGTACCGAAAGAACTTCAGTAACGTCGACCACTCCAAGCTCTTTGGGCTACAGACCAACTCAAGAACCAGAAACAACGGCCTGCCCATTTACGCGAAGCGGTGCAACACAGACACTGGTAGGAGTTTCTTCTCTAACCGAGTCACACGCCACTGGAACGACTTCCCTGCTGAAGTATTAAGTGCGGAAACCATCAACTCCTTAAAAAATCGCATCGACCGTCACTTCGTGACAACAGAAGTGAATTGAAAACACGCACCGAAATGCCTTGAACTGCTCTGAAGGCACCCAGCGACTGTCAGGCAGACCACGGCTCTACAGCAGGCAACCTCGTAATGAGCCAATAGGCTTTATGTTGCCTGTCATTCCATGTTTCCATGTTTCCTCCCACCTTTCCCTCATCCTTCTCCTCCCTCTAGCTCATGCATTTGATAGATAGATTGATAGATACATAGGTAGATAGAGGGACACACACACACACACACACACACACACACACACTGACACACACACACACAGACACACACACACACACACACACACACACACACGAACACACACTCCTCTTCGCCTTCCGTCCGCCAACTTTCTCAAACTCGAGTTAGAGAGACACGGAAGATTCGCTCTTTTTCTCCTCTCTCTCTCTCTCTCTCTCTCTCTCTCTCTCTCTCTCTCTCTCTCTCTCTCAATCTTTTTTTTTCGTAATCTGAATTATCTTTTCTTCTTCTTCTTCTTCTTCTTCTTCTTCTCGTGTGTAAGAGAGAGAGAGAGAGAGAGAGAGAGAGAGAGAGAGAGAGAGAGAGAGAGAGAGAGAGAGAGAGAGAGAGAGAGAGAGAGAGAGAGAGAGAGAGAGAGAGAGAGAGAGAGAGAGAAAACTAGACATGAGATGGAGGAAGGAAAGAAGGGAAGAAATTAAGAGAAAGAAAGAGGGAAAAAAAAGAAAGGAGAAGAATGGAGAGAAAATAAAAAGAAAATGAAGAGAAAAGAAAAAGAAAAGGAGAGAAAGTTAATAGGAAAGAGAACTGGTAGGAAGAAAAGAGGAGGAGGAGGAGGAGGAGGAGGAGGAGGAGGAGGAGGACGAGGAGGACGAAGAAGAAGAAGAAGAAGAAGAAGAAATGTGGAGATAAAAAGGAGGAGGAAGAGACGAAAGGAGAAGAGAGAGAGAGAGAGAGAGAGAGAGAGAGAGAGAGAGAGAGAGAGAGAGAGAAGAATAAAAAGAGGAAAGAAGGAAGGAAGAAAAAGAAGAAAGAAGGAAAAAAAATATTAGAGGAAGCAAATGAGAGAGAGAGAGAGAGAGAGAGAGAGAGAGAGAGAGAAGAAAGTTTGAAAAGAAAGATAATGGGAAAGAGGGAGGAAAGAAGAGGCAGGAGGAGGAGGAAAAAAATGAAGGAATGGAGAGAAAATAAAGAAAAGGAAGAAAAGGAGAAAGAAAATGAGGGATGGAGAGAAAGAAGAAAAGCGAAGAAGTAAAAAATTGGAGGAAAATGGAGGAAAATAATGAAATGGAGAGAGAGAAGGAGAGAAAAAGAGGAAGAAAAAAAAGGATTGAGAGAAGAAAAAGAATGGAGGAATTGGGAGAGGGAGGGAAGGGAGGAGAGATGGAGGAAAGGATGGAGGAGATGGAGGGAAGAAAGGAAAAGGAAGAGGAGATGGAGGAAAGGAGGGAGGGAAAGGGAAGAAAATGGAGGAGAGATAGAGGGAAGGGAGGGAGGAGAGATGGAGGAAAGGAAGGGAGGAGAGATGGAGGGAAGGAAGGAAAGGGAGAGGGAAGGAAAGAGTGAGAGGAGGGAAGGGAGAGAAGGAAAGGGAGAGAAGAAAAAGAGGAAGAAGAGAGATGGAGGGAGAGAAAGGGGAGGGAGGGAAGGAAGGAGGGTAAGGAAAGAAGGGAGGAGAGGAAAGAGGGAGGAAGGGAGAGAAGGAAAGGGAGAGAAGAAAAGGAGGAAGGAGAGGAGAGATGGAGGGAGAGAAAGGGGAGGGAGGGAAGGAAGGAAGGGAGGATAAGGGAAAGGGAGGAGAGGAAAAAGGGAGGAAGGGAAGGAGGGAGGGAGGGAAATGACTGAAGAAGAGAAGGAAAGGAAGGAAAGAGTAAGAGGAGAGAAAAAAAGGGAGAGAGGAGAGATGGAGGAAAGGGAGGGAAAAGGGGGGGAGGGGGGAGGGGGGGGTTGTATAATGCCTATGCTTTCTCTGTACGCGTTTTGAACATGTGCTGGTCAGGAAACATTGAGGGAACACGTCTCTCTCTCTCTCTCTCTCTCTCTCTCTCTCTCTCTCTCTCTCTCTCTCTCTCTCTCTCTCTCTCTCTCTCTCTCTCTCTCTCTCTCTCTCTCTCTCTCTCTCTCTCTCTCTCTCTCTCTCTCTCTCTCTCTCTTCTCTCTCTCTCTCCTCTCTCTCTCTCCTCCTCTCTTGCTCTTTCTCTCTTCCTCTCTCTCTCTCTCTCTCTCTCTCTCTCTCTCTCTCTCGCTCGCTCTCTCTCTCTCATTTTTCTCTTCCTCTCTTTCTCTTCTTCTTCCTCTTCTCTTTCCTCCTCTTCTTTTCTCTTCTTTCTTCTCTTCTTCTTCTTCTTCCTCCTCTTCTTCTCTCTTCTTCTTCTTCTTCTTCTTCTTCTTCTTCTTCTTCTTCTTCCTTTTCTTTTCTCCTCTCCCTCTTCTTCTTCTTCCTCCTCTTCTCCTCTTCTTCCTCTTCTTCTCCTCCTCCTCTTCTCTTCTCTCCTCCTCCTTCCTCCTCCTTTCTTCTTTCTTCCTCCTTCTTTTCCTTCTTCTTTCTCTCTCTTCTTCTTCTTCTCCTCTTCTCTTCCTTTTCTTCTTTTCTCCTCTCCCTCTTCTTCTTCTTCCTCCTTTTTCACTCCTTCGTACCTGTTTGCTTTCCTTCTTTCTCTCCCTTTCTTCTCCCTTTTCTCTTTTCCTCCTCTTCCTTCTTCTTCTTCTTCTTCTTCTTCTTCTCTCCCTTTCTTTTCCCGCATTCTTCCTCCTTTTCCATTTCTCTTCCTTTCCTTGTTTCTTGCGTCTTTCTCTCCCTTTCTTCCTCTCTTTCTTTTCCCTCTCTCCCTTCTTTCTCTTTCTTCCCTCCTTTCCTCCCCCTCTTTCTCTTCCCTCTCTCTTCTTCCTCCTTTTCCACTCATCTTTATCTACTTTCTCCTTCTTTGTCTTCTTTCTCTCCTTTTCTTCTTCTATTTTCTCTTCCTTCATTCTTCTTCATCCTCCTTTTCCTCCTCCTCCTCCTCCTTCTTCATCTCCTTTTTCTTCTTCATTTTCTTTGTTATTCTTTCAATCGCTGTTATTTATTTATTTCCAGACTGGTAACACTGCTTTCCTCCTCCTCCTCCTCTTTTTCCTCTTCGTTTTCCTCCTCCTCCTCCTCCTCCTCCTCCTGTCAGTACTATACAAGTCTTAATCTCGTACTTTTTGACACTAATATTCCTTTTCCTCCTCCTCCTCCTCCTCCTCCTCTGCCTCATGACATTTCTCTCCATATTTATTCTTTTCTCCCTTTTCTTTTCTCTATTTTTCTGTGTATAATTTTTTTTGTGTTCTTGCTATGTTTTTTTTGGGGGGGGGGTTGGCAACACCACCACCACCACCACCACCATATATAATGTATTGACAGTTGCTATTTCCCTCTCCTCTTTCTTTTCTTTTTTTCTTTTTTTTTCTTTATTTTTTTTCCTATTTCTGTTTTGACTTCCTTTTTTTCTTAGTTGGCAACACTGCAACACCACCACCAGCACCACCATGTATAATGTATTGACAATCGCTGTTTCCTTCTCCTCTTTCTTTTCTTTTTCTCTTTATTTTTCTTTATTTTTTTTCCTATTTCTGTTTTGACTAATTTTTTTTTCTTAGCTGGCAACACTGCACCACCACCACCGCCACCACCGCCACCATGTATAATGTATAGACAGTTGCTATTCCCCTCTCCTCTTTCTTTTCTTTTTCTCTATTTTCTTTATTTTTTCCTATTTCCGTGTTGACTTCCTCTTTTTTTCTTAGTTGGCAATACTGTGTGTGTGTGTGTGTGTGTGTGTGTGTGTGTGTGTGTGTGTGTGTCATCCTTAACGTTTGAAGCATGGATGTATACCTCTGTTTGTCTTCCTCTGTTAGTCTGTCTGTTCTTCTGTTTGTCCACTTTTTGATCTGGTAACAGTTTTCCATTTTACTTTTCCTTCCCGATAACTTTTTCTTTCGTATATTTTATTGTATTTGCTTATTTTACTTATTTACTTTATTTTTTTTATTATTTACTGTACTTTTTTTTCTACGTATATTTTTTTTTTCTGGTAACGCTTTTTTCCCTGTCTGGTAACTTTTTTCTTTCGTATTTTTTATTTGCTTTTTTTTATTTTTCTATTTTTTCATTTATTATTTTCTTATCCTTGTCTTCCTATTATTCTATGTCTTTTTTTTTTTATCTGGTAACACTTCCTTTTTGCTATACTGTTTTTTTTTTCTTTTTCCTTTCGTATTCCTTTATTATTTTTTTCTTATTTCTATTTATTTTTCTTTCTATTCATCTTTTATTTTTGGTTATTTTATCTTTTGTTTTTCTATTTTCCTGTTTGTCCACTTTTTTGATCTGGTAACGCTTTTTCTTTTTTGCTTTTCCTTCCCGATAACTTTTTCTTTCGTATATTTTATTCTATTTGTTTATTTTCTTTCATATTTTATTTTCTATTATTTATTTTATTTTTATTTTATTTATTTTTCTATGTTCTTTTTGATCTGGTAACACTTTTTTTTCTTTCCCGATAACTTTTTCTTTCGTATATTTTATTGTATTTCCTTATTTTCTTTCTTTAGTTTATTTCTATTATTTATCTTCTTTATTTGATCTTATTTAGTTTTCTATGTACTTTTTTTTATCTGGTAACGCTTTTTTGTCCTGTCTGGTAACTTTTTCTTTCGTATTCTTTACTAACTTTTTTTTTTACATTTTTATCATTTTTCATATTCCTATTTTCTTTCTTTTTTCACTTGCGCATTTTCGTATTTTTTAATGAGTTGCAGTTTCATTGATTTTTATGTAACATTTTTTTTGGCATCTATATAATTTTTCATATGCCAAACTTTGATACGCTTTTTTCCACTCCTGCATTTTTCGTATCTCATTTTATTAGTTTGCACGATTTCATATTCCTTCCTCATACTCTTATTTCTACTTCTTCAACCTTTTCTTTTGCCCTTCTTTTCATATTCCTTTTTTTCTATAATTCTTTCTTGCATCATATATACTAAGCTGAGTAAGGGTCATAATTTTTAAACATATTTGACCAGACTATCATAGGAGCTGTGGGCATTTCCAGGGGTAGTATTTTTATGACCCTGGTGGTAGTCTGACCCTTCCTCTGTACCGTGAACCTAAGAAACATTCATTTGACAAGGCTTTTGCTGGAGTTCTGTGCATTTCCAGGGGTAGTTTTATGACCCTGGTGGTAGTCTGACCCTTCTTCTGTACCATGAACCCAGGCACACATTTGACCAGACTTTCCTAGGATTTGTTGGCCTTTCCAGTGGTAGTAGTTTTATGACCCTGGTGGTAGTGTGACCCTTCTGTACCATGAACCTAAAATACCACTCATTGGAACCCGACTGATCTCATTTTTAGACTTTGGAAATAGTTGATGTGAATGTCGGAGTCCTCTGAGGATACCAGCCTAAGTGAGTTCTTGTTATAGGCTTATGGTAATGGTATCTTGTAGGCGCTATCATTATTTTCTTTCTTATTTGTATGTATGTGTAGGCCTATTGTGGTATTAGGTTCTATTTAGGGAGAACTGTGGCCACTCGTATGAAGGGATTGGGCGGTGGTAGTGTTTGAGATTTTTTGTTTGTTTTCTTCTTTTTTTTATATTTTTTACATTTTCTTCACATTTTTCAAGTTCGGTTTTCAGCTTTTTTCGTGTTTTTCATTTTTTTCTTGCATTGTTTTAAGTTCAGACGCATAAATGTTCTTCGTGATTCAAGTACATTTTTTTCATATCTTTCTTCTGTGTTTTCAAGTTCCATTTTTTATAATTTTCCTTCTTTTTCATTCTCGTTTAACACATTCTCTTAATTTTTATTCGTTTCTTTCTTACCTTTGTCTTTCATTTCGTGTTCGCCAAGTATTACCAACACAAACAACATCTGCTTCTTCTAAAGTCTAAACTATTCCTCGCCTTCAATAGGTTCCAAGTTCTCCTTTACTAAGAAACATCAGTTATTACCAACACAAAACCTAACGGCAGCTTATAATATGGGTGTAAGGGAACGGCCGAGGAAGAGAGCTTTTGATATGGGTGTAAGGGAACGGCCGAGGAAGGGAGAGCTTGTGATATGGGTGTAAGGGAACGGCCGAGGAAGGGAGAGCTTGTGATATGGGTGTAAGGGAACGGCCGAGGAAGGGAGAGCTTGTGATATGGGTGAAGGGAACGGCCGAGGAAGGGAGAGCTTGTGATATGGGTGAAGGGAACGGCCGAGGAAGGGAGAGCTTGTGATATGGGTGAAGGGAACTGGCGAGGAAGGGAGAGCTTGTGATATGGGTGTAAGGGAACGGCCGAGGAAGGGAGAGCTTGTGATATGGGTGAAGGGAACTGGCGAGGAAGGGAGAGCTTGTGATATGGGTGAAGGGAACGGCCGAGGAAGGGAGAGCTTGTGACATGGGTGAAGGAAATTGCCGAGGAAGGGAGAGCTTTTGATATGGGTGTTAGGGAATGGCCGAGGAAGGGAGAGCTTGTGATATGGGTGAAGGAAATGGCCGAGGAAGGGAGAGCTTGTGATATGGGTGTAAGGGAACGGCCGAGGTAGGGAGAGCTTGTGATATGGGTGAAGGGAACGGCCGGGGAAGGGAGAGCTTATGATTTGGGTGAAGGGAACGGCCGGAGAAGGGAGAGCTTGTGATATAGGTGTAAGGGAATGGCCGGGGAAGGGAGAGCTTGTGATATGGGTGTCAGGGAACGGCCAAGGAAGGGAGAGCTTGTGATATGGGTGAAGGGAACGGCCGAGGAAGGGAGAGCTTGTGATATGGGTGAAGGGAACGGCCGAGGAAGGGAGAGCTTGTGATATGGGTGAAGGGAACAGCCGAGGAAGGGAGAGCTTGTGATATGGGTGAAGGGAACGGCCGAGGAAGGGAGAGCTTGTGATATGGGTGAAGGGAATGGCCGAGGAAGGAAGAGCTTGTGATATGGGTGAAGGGAACGGCCGAGGAAGGGAGAGCTTGTGATATGGGTGAAGGGAACGGCCGAGGAAGGGAGGGCTTGTGACATGGGTGAAGGGAACGGCCGAGGAAGGGAGAGCTTGTGATATGGGTGAAGGGAACGGCCGAGGAAGGGAGAGCTTGTGATATGGGTGAAGGGAATGGCCGTGGAAGGGAGAGCTTGTGATATGGGTGAAGGGAACAGACCTAATGACAGACAGACAGACAGATACATAAGTTAATAGAATGAGAGACAGGAGTTAATGAAATAAAGAAAATGAATAAAGAAAAATAGGAAAACGAGAAAGGAAGAAAAAAGAAGACGATGAAGAAAAAAAGAATAGAAAACAACAACAACAACAACAACAACAACAACAACAACAACAACAACAACAACAACATACATAGCAGAGAAGAAAAAGGAGGAAAAAAGAAGAAACAGAAGATTAGAAACATGCATCAGGAAACTACGAACGGAAAGGAGGAAGAGGAAGAAGAAGAAGAAGAAAGAGAGAGAGAAAGAAAGAATGAAAGAGAAAAAGAAAGAAAATAAAGAGACAAGGAAAGTAAAAAGGGAAGGAATAAAAAGAGGAAGAAGACGAAGAGAGAAAGAAAGAAAGAAAGAAAGAAAGAATGAATGAATGAAAGAGAAAAAGAAAGAAAAAAAGAGATAAGGAAAGTAAAAA
>NW_026112157.1:127500-135000 GCF_024679095.1 Eriocheir sinensis
AATAGGAAGGGAAGGGAAAGGAAGGGATGGGAAGGGTAGTGAAGGATTTGGTAGGGTAGGAAGGGAAGGGAAAGGACGGGAATGGAAGGGAAGGGAAAGGAAAGGAAAGGGAGGGAATGAGAAAGGAATGGAAGTAAAGGAAAGGGAAGGGAAGGGAAGGGATGGGAAAGGATAGGGAAGGAAAGGGAAAGGAAGGGAAGGGAAGGGAAGGGATGGGAAAGGATAGGGAAGGAAAGGGAAAGGAAGGGAAGGGAAGGGAAGAGAAGGGAAGGGATGGGATGGGAAAGGAAGGGAAGGGAAGGGAAGAGAAGAGAAGGGAAAGGAAAGGATAGGAAGGGAAGGGAAACGATAGGAAAGGAAGGGAAGGGATGGGATGAGATTTGAAAGGAATGGAAAGGAAAGGGAATGGAAAGAAATGGAAGTAAAATAAAGGGAAAGGAAGGGAAGGAAAGGAAAGGGAAGAGAAGGGAAGGGATGGGATGGGATTGGAAAGGAAAGGAAAGGAAATGGAAAAAAGAAAAGTAATATGAAAGAGAAGTAAAGAGAAGGAAGCGAAGGAAATGGAAGGTAAGGGAAGGAAAGGAAAGGAAAGGAAAGGAAAGTAATGGAAGTAAAGGGAAGGGAAAGGAAATGATGGGATGGGAAAGGGAAGGAAAGGAAAAGAAAGGAACGTGATGGAAGTAAAGGGAAGGGAAGGGATGGGAAAGGAAAGGGAAGGGAAGGAAAGGAAGTAAAGGGAAGGGAAGGGAAGGGGAGGGAAGGGGAGGGACAGTGGCGGCGGTGACGGTAGTACAGTGATGGTCTGGGTATCAGTAATTAGGTTCGGTATCAAAAGCTTTTCAGAGTAATTGATTCAAGAGCGCTCGCTGCCGCCTAACCTGGTGCTTTGATTAACTATGTACAGAACTACAATGAACTACTAACGCGGGGATACAATGATGATACACGTGTTAGTAAATAGTTTGGTGGAGAAATAAAATAACAACTGACTACTAACTAACTCACTAACCCTTCAGTTCCCTTCTCTTTATTTTCCTTCCTTTCCCTTTCTTTCCCTTCCTTTTCCTCCTTCCCTTCCTATCCCTTCCCTCACTTCCTATCCCTTCCTTTCCTATTCCTTCCCTTCCTATCCCTTCCCTCACTTCCTATCCCTTCCTTTCCTATTCCTTCCCTTCCCTTTTCTTCCTTTCCCTTCCCTTCCCTTCCCTTCCCTTTTCTTCCTTTCCCTTCCCTCCCTATCCCTTCCTTTCTTCCTATTCCTTCATTCTATACTTCCCTCACTTCCTATCCCTTCCTTTCTATTCCTTCCCTTCCCTTCCTTCCTTCCTTCCTTCCTTCCTTCCTTCCTTCCCTTTCTTTACCTTCCTTTCCCTTTCTTTCCCTTCCTTTTCTTCCTTCCCTTCCTATCCCTTCCCTCACTTCCTATCCCTTCCTTTCCTATTCCTTCCCTTACTTTCCCTTCCCTTCCCTTCCCTTCCCTTCCCTTTCTTTTCCTTCCTTTCCCTTTCTTTCCCTTCCTTTTCTTCCTTCCCTTCCTATCCCATCCTTTCCTATTCCTTCCCTTACTATTCCTTCCCTTCCCTTCCCTTCCCTTCCCTTTCTTTTCCTTCCTTTCCCTTTCTTTCCCTTCCTTTTCCTCCTTCCCTTCCTATCCCTTCCCTCACTTCCTATCCCTTCCTTTCCTATTCCTTCCCTTACTTTCCCTTCCCTTCCCTTCCCTTTCTTTTCCTTCCTTTCCCTTTCTTTCCCTTCCTTTTCCTCCTTCCCTTCCTATCCCTTCCCTCACTTCTGTCCTTCCTTTCCTATTCCTTCCCCTTCCTTCCCTTCCTTCCTTCCTTCCTTTCTTTCCTTCCTTTCCTTTCTTTCCCTTCCTTTTCCTCCTTCCTTCCTATCCTTCCCTCCTTCCTATCCCTTCCTTTCCTATTCCTTCCCTGCTTTCCTTCCTTCTTCCCTTCCCTTTTCCTTCCTTCCCTTTCTTTCCTTCCTTTCCTTCCTTCCCTTTCTTTCCTTCCTTTCCTATTCCTTCCTTCCCTTCCCTCACTTCCTATCCCTTCCTTTCCTTCCTTCCTATTCCTTCCTTTCCTTCCCTTCCTTCCTTTTCTTCCTTCCTTCCTTCCCTTCCCTTCCTATCCTTCCCTTCCTATCCTTCCTTTCCCTATTCCCTTCCTTCCTTTTCTTCCTTTCCTTCCCTTCCTCCCTTCTCTTTCGTCCTTCCTTCCTCCCTATCCTTCCTTTCCCTTCCTCCTATCCCTTCATTCCTATTCCTTCCTTCCTTCCTATTCCTTCCTTCCTTCCCTTCTATCCCTTCCCCTTCCTTCCTTCCTATTCCTTCCCTTCCCTTCCTATCCCTTCCCTTCCCTTCCCTTCCCTTCCTATCACTTTACTTCCCATCCTATTCCTTCCTTTCCTATTCCTTCCTTTCCCTTCCCTTTTCTTCCTTTCCTATTTCTTCCCTTCCTATTCTTTCCCTTTCCTTCCTTTCCCATTCCATCCTACCCCTTCCTTTCCCTTTCCTTCCTCTCCCTTCCCTTTCCTTCCCTTGCATTCCCTTCCCTTCCCTTCCCTTCCCTGCCCTACCCTTCCTTTCCTATTCCTCCCCTTCCTATCCCTTCCCTTCCCTTCCCTTCCCTTCCCTATTCTTTCCTTCCCTATTCTTTCCTTCCCTATTCTTTCCTTCTTATCACTTATCTTCCCTTCCCTTCCCTTTCCTTCCCTTCCCTTTCCTTCCCTTCCCTTCCTTCCTTCCTTCCTTTCCTTTCCTTTCCTTCCTTCCTTCTTTCCTTTCCTTTCCTTCCCTTCCCTTCCTTCCTTCCTTTCCCTTCCTTCCTTCGTTTTCCTTCCTTCCTTCCCTTTCCTTCCTTCCTTCCTTCCTTATCTTTCCTTCCTTCCTTCCCTTCCTTCCTATCCCTCCTTCCTTCCTTCCTTTCCCTTCTTCCTTCCCTTCCCTTCCCTTTCCTTCCCTTCCCTTACCTTCCCTTCCCTTCCCTTCCCTTCCCTTCCCTTCCCTTCCTTTCCCTTCCCTTCCCTTCCCTATTCTTCCCAATTCTTTCCTTCTTATCACTTAACTTCCCTTCCCTTCCCTTCCCTTTCCTTTCCTTCCCTTCCCTTCCCTTCCTTTCCTTCCTTCCCTTCCTTCCTTCCTTCCTTTCCTTCCTTCCTTCCTCCTTCCCTTCCTATCCTCCTTCCTTCCTTCCTTCCTTCCTTCCTTCCCTATTCTTCCCAATTCTTTCCTTCTTATCACTTATCTTCCTTCCTTCCTTCCCTTTCCTTTCCTTCCTTCCTTCCTTCCTTCCTTCCTTTCCTTCCTTCCTTCCCTTCCCTTCCTCCTATCCCTTCCTTCCTTCCTTCCTTCCTTCCCTATTCTTAATTCTTTCCTTCTTATCTTATCTTCCTTCCTTCCTTCCTTTCCTTTCCTTCCCTTCCCTTCCTTCCCTTCCTTCCCTTCCTTCCTTCCTTCCTTCCCATTCTGTTCCTTCCTTCCCTTCCTTTTCCCTTCCTTTCATTTCATTCCTTCCCTTCCTTCCTATCCCTCCCTTCCTTCCTATCCTCCTTCCCTTCCCTTCCCTTCCCTTCCTTTCCCTTTCCTTCCCTTCACTTCCCTTCCCTTCCCTTCCTTTTCCTTCCTTTTCCTTCTCTTCCCTTCCCTTCCTATCCCTTCCATTCCCATTCTATTCCTTCCTATCCCTTCCTTTCATTTCATTTCCCTTCCCTTCCTATCCCTCCTTCCTTCCTTCCCTCCTTCCTTCCTTCCTTCCTTCCCTTCCTCCTTCCTGCCCTTCCTTCCTATCCTCCTTCCTTCCCTTCCCTTCCTTCCTTCCTTCCTATCCTCCTTCCTTTCCTTCCTTCCTTCCTCCCTTCCTTCCTTCCTTCCTTCCTTCCTTCCTTCCTTTCCTTCCTCCCTCCCCTTCCTTCCCATCCCTTCCCTTCCTTTCCTATTTTCCTTCCCTATTCTTTCCCTATCTTCTCTTCCCTTCCTTCCCTTCCCTTTCCTTCCTTCCCTTCCTTCCTTCCCTTCCTCCCTGCCCTTCCTTCCTATCCTCCTTCCTTCCACCCTTACCTTCCCTATTCTTTCCTTCTTATCACTTATCTTCCCTTCCCTTCCCATTCCTTTCCATCCCTTCCCTTCCTTCCTTCCTTCCTTCCCTCCCCCAAACCCTTCCTTCCCTTCCCTTCCCTTCTTATCCCTCCTTTCCTTCCTTCCCTTCCTTCCTTCCTCCTTCCTTCCTATCCCTTCCTTCCTTCCTTCCTTCCTTCCTTCCTTCCTTCCTTTCCTTCCTTCTCTTCCTTCCTTCCTTCCTTTCCTCCTTCCTTCCTCCTTCCTTTCCTTCCTTCCCTCCCTTCCTCCTTCCTTCCTATCCCTCCTTCCCTCCTTTCCTTTCCTTCCCTTCCCTTCCCTTTCCTATTCTTTCCTGCTTATCTTCCCTTCCCAAGAAAAAGAGGAATTAATATGCAAAAGGAAGAAAGAAAAGAGTAGGAGGGAATAAGCAGTAAAGGGGAGATAAAGAAAGTGAGTGAATGAGAGAGGAAGAAGGAAAGAAAATGGATGAAGATTTTGAGGAATGAAGGAAAATGGAAAGAAAGGGAATAAAAGAAAAAAAGAAAAGTTAAGAAAGTAGAGGAAAGTAGAAAAAGGAATAAGAAGAATAAAGTAGAAAAAGAAGTAGAAGTAGAAAGAAAAATGAATGAAGGAATAGAGAAATGAAGGAAGCGGAAAGAAATGGAATAAGTAAGAGAGAGAGAGAGAGAGAGAGAGAGAGAGTACATAAACTCGCTATTAAACTTAAACCTTTGCAAAATATATAAAAAAATAAAATTAATATTAAACTTTTAAAACTCCGTCACCCGTTCACGTGTGTAAGGCAGATGATGGTAGTAGTAGTGGTAGTAGTGGTAGTAGTAGTGGTAGTAGTAGTAGTAGTAGTAGTAGTAGTAGTAGTGGTAGTAGTGGTAGTAGTAGTAGTAGTAGTAGTGGTAGTAGTGGTAGTAGTAGTGGTAGTAGTAGTAGTAGTAGTAGTAGTAGTAGTGGTAGTAGTGGTAGTAGTAGTGGTAGTAGTAGTAGTAGTAGTAGTAGTAGTAGTAGTGGTAGTAGTGGTAGTAGTAGTAGTAGTAGTAGTAGTAGTAGTAGTAGTGGTAGTAGTAGTAGTAGTTGTAGTAGTAGTAGTAATAATAATAGTTTTGCAAATACGTCATTTTTTAAGCTTATATTCCTAACTTACACCATTATCATCTTCTTCCTCTTCTTTTTTCTTTCCTTCTTCCCCCTTTTCATCTTTCATTCTGTCACCCTTAAAATTCTTTCCTTTCCATTCCCTTTCCTTTCTTTTCCATCCCTTCCCTTCTTTTCCTCTCTTTTCCCTTCCCTTCCATTTCTTTCGCTTCCTTTCCATTCCCATCCCATCCCTTTCCTTCCTTCCTTCCTTCCATCCTTCCCTTCCTTTCCTCTCTTTCCTTCCTTCCTTCATCCTTCCATCCTTCCTTCCTTTCCTCTCTTTTCCCTTCCCTTCCCTTCCCTTCCCTTTCCTTCCATTCCTTTCTCTTCCTTTCCCTTCCCTTCCATTCCCTTCCCTTCCATTCCATTCCTTTCTTTTCCTTTCCCTTCTCATCCCATCCCTTCCCTTCCCTTTCCTTTCCTTTCCCATCCCTTCCCATCCCATCCCTTCCCTTCCTTTCCCTTCCCTTCCCTTTACTTCACTTTATTTTCATTCCTTTCCTTTCCTTTCTCTTCCCATCCCTTCCTTTCCCTTCCCTTCCTATTCCTTTCCCATCCATCACTATCCCACCCTCCTCTACCTGACACCACCACCACCACCACCTTTTCGGCCCCTGACATTTAAAAGCGAAGGTGATGAAAATGCTGTTTGCAAATCTTAAGTGTTTAACGAAGGTGATGAATATTCTCATTAGTGAAGGTTGACAGTGAGAGAGAGAGAGCAAGCAAAATGAATGGAAGAAAACAAGAAACAAAGAAAATAATGAAAGAAAATAAACGACGAGAGAGAGAGAGAGAGAAAACAGAAAAAAATGAAAGGAAGAAAAAGATGGAAATAAGAAAATAATATAAGAAAAAAAGAAAGAAATAGACTGTCCTTTTTTTTCTTCTTTCTTTTTCTTTTTTTTCTTAATCTAATTCACATAACTTGACGCTCTTTTGTCTGCCTGCCTCCATTGTTTTCTTTGTTTATTTGCTGTTGTTTGTCTTCTTTTCTTTTTGTTTTGTTTCTCCTTCCTCTCGTTCATTCTTTTTTTTCTCGTTTTTTCTCTCTCTCTCTCTCTCCTTCGCTTACTCCTTCTTTCGTTCTTTTCTTCTCCCGTTTTTCTCTTTCATTCGGATTTTCTTTCTTTTTCTCTTTTTTTTCTTTTTCCTTTCTCTATTTCTTTCCTCTTTTCTTGTTTCAATCTTTTCTTTATTTACTCTCTCTCTCTCTCTCTCTCTCTCTCTCTCTCTCTCTCTCTCTCTCTCTCTCTCTCTCTCTCTCTCTCTCTCTCTCTCTCTCTCTCTCAAGACGATACTTACAACAACAACACAAAGAGAGAGAGAGAGAGAGAGAGAGAGAGAGCTAGCTTTAAAATTTAGAGCCATTAAAGTTATCTCTACGTCGGCGTCTTCCTGTTGTTTTTGTTTTTGTTTCCCCTGAATCTGGCAACCTCGTCCCATTTTCTTTCTCTCGCTTCCTGTTAAAGAAAACGGGGAAACAGTTTGCTTTTGTCTTACTACTACTACTACTACTACTACTACTATACTCTCTCTCTCTCTCTCTCTCTCTCTCTCTCTCTCTCTCTCTCTCTCTCTCTCTCTCTCTCTCTCTCTCTCTCTCTCTCTCTCTCTCTCTCTCTCTCTCTCTCTCTCTCTCTCTCTCTCTCTCTCTCTCTCTCTCTCTCTCCTTTATTCCTTGACTTTTTAAACATTAATTCCCTCCTCCTCTTCCTCCAACTCCTCCTCCTCCTCCTCCTCCTCCTGATGAGAGAGAGGAGGAAAAGGAAGCAGGAGTGAGATGTAAGAGGAAAGGAGGAGGAAGAGATGGAGGAAGGAAGGAGTGAAGGAGGGAGAAAAAGGAGAGTGGAGGAAAGAAATGGAAGAGAGGAGGAGGAGGAGGAGGAGGAGGAGGAGGAGCATGCAGGAGGAAGAACGCGAGGAAGTAAAGGTCAATTCCATGTTTAAAGAGTTGATCGTTTTCACACTGAGGATTTTTGCAGGAAGGATGTTGCAGTGACGAATGACCTTTTTTTTTCTTCTTTTTTTCTTCTCTTTTTCATGTTTTCGTGTTGTTCTTTCTCTCCTCTTCTTCTCTCCTTTCCTTCCTTCCTTCCTTTCCTTACGTTCTCATTTCCTTCTTTTCTTCCTTCCTTCCTTCTTTTCTTTCCTTCATTCGTCCTTCCCTTCTCCTTCCTTACGTTCTTGTTTTCCTTCCTTCCTTCCTTCCTTCCTTCTTTTCTTTCTTTCCTTCATCCCTCCTTCCCTTCTCCTTCCCTACTTTCTCATTTTCCTTCATTCCTTCCTTC
>NW_026112157.1:140000-157500 GCF_024679095.1 Eriocheir sinensis
CTCCTGTAATCATATGTGTGTGTGTGTGTGTGTGTGTGTGTGTGTGTGTGTGTGTGTGTGTGTGTGTGTGTGTGTGTGTGTGTGTGATTTTCTTGAATATTTTTTTTCTTTTCATTTTCTTCTTTCCTTTCTTGCTTTTCTTTTCTGCTTTTCTCGTTTACTTTTTTTTTCTTTCTGTTAGTCCTTTGTTTTACCTCCTCTTCCTCCTCTGCTTCCTTCTCTTCTTCCTTTCTTTCCTTTCTTCTTTCTTTTTTTTTCTTTTCTGCTTCTTCTTCCTCGTTGATTTTCTTCTTACTTCTTATTCTTGTTATTTAGTCCTGTGTCTTCTTCTTCTCTTCTTCCTCATCTTTTTTCTTCTTTTTTTCTTTGTCTTTATTTTCTTCTTTCTTTCGTTTTCTTATTTTTATTTCTGTTTTTTTCCGTTCTTTTTGTTTTGTGTTCTGCTTTTTCATCTTTTCCTTGTTCTATTTTTTTCTTTCTTTTTCTTCTTCTTCTTCTTCTTCTTCTTCTTCTTCTGCTTCCTCTTCTTCTTCTTCTTCTGCTTCCTCTTCTTCTTCTTCTTCTTCTTCTTTCTCTTCTTCTTCTTCCTCTTCTTCTTTCTCTTCTTCTTCTTCTTCTTCTTCTTTTACAGCCAATAATTCCTCTTTCTTTCCGTTTCTCGTTTCCTCTTCCTCCTCCTCCTCCTCCTCCTCCTCCTCCTCCTCCTCCCCCCATATATAAGGTTCTATTTACCTCTTGGAGTCAGTCTTTACAAGTCAATGGTAGGGAAGGTATTTCTCTCTCTCTCTCTCTCTCTCTCTCTCTCTCTCTCTCTCTCTCTCTCTCTCTCTCTCTCTCTCTCTCTCTCTCTCTCTCTCTCTCTCTCTCTCTCTCTCTCTCTCTCTCTCTCTCTCTCTCTTCTCTCTCTCTCTCTCTCTCTCTCTCTCTCTCTCTCTCTCTCTCTCTCTCTCTCTCTCTCTCTCTCTCTCTCTCTCTCTCTCTCTCTCTCTCTCTCTCTCTCTAATGCACTCCCATACAAATTTACACAAGGCTTAAGCGAGCAAAAGTTACGTACACACACACACACACACACACACACACACACACACACACACACACACACACACAGATAATTAACATACAAACAAAAGGAAAAGTTCTATACAGAGAGAGAGAGAGAGAGAGAGAGAGAGAGAGAGAGAGAATGGAGGAAAGAAGGGACAGTTTTTTAGAGTTTAGAACAAATTAAGAGAGAGAGAGAGAAGAGGAGAACAAGTCTAAAGAGTGAGGAAATAATCACCAAATGCTAATGTAGCTTTCTCTCTCTCTCTCTCTCTCTCTCTCTCTCTCTCTCTCTCTCTCTCTCTCTCTCTCTCTCTCTCTCTCTCTATCTATCTCTCTCTCTCTCTCTCTCTCTCTCTCTCTCTCTCTCTCTCTCTCTCTCTCTCTCTCTCTCTCTCTCTCTCTCTCTCTCTCTCTCTCTCTCTCTCTCTCTCTCTCTCTCTCTCTCTCTCTCGCTGTATTTAGGAGGGAGAGAAAGAATAGGGAAGAAGGAGAAGAAGGGGAGAGAAAGAGGAGGAGGAGAAGAAGAAGAAGAAGAAAAAGAAGAAGAAGAAGGAGAAATGGGAGGAAAAAGCGCGTAGAGAGAGAGGTATTTTTATGGGTAAAGAATGTAGTTGCAAAAGAGGAAGAGGAGGAGGAGGAGGAGGTAATTTAGGGGGGAGGGAGGAGAGCAAGGGGACGATTTAAATGGCTGTTTGTTTGTTTGTTTGTTTGTTTCCGTTTCTCTTTATTTCTTCTTTATTCAATTTTTCATCTTTTTCATTTTTATTTTTATTATTATTTTTATTTTCCTTCTTTCCACATTTTTTGCATTTTTTCTCTTCTTCTTCCTTCTTCTTCTTTTTCTTTTTCTTCTTCTTCGCTTTCTTTTTTCTTTTTCTTCTTCTTCTTCTTCTTTTTCTTCTTCTTCTTCTTCTTCTTTTTCTTCTTCTTCTTCTTCTTCTTCTTCTTCTTCTTTTACATGTTTCCTCTTCCTCTTCCTCCCTCTCCTCTTTCTCAACTATCTTCGGTTTTTTTCCTTTTTCTTTTTCTTCTTTTCTTCTTCATTTTCTCCTCTTTCTATTTCTTCTTCTTTGTCTTTTTCTCTTTTCAATTCTCTTCCTCCTCCTCCTCCTCCTCCTCTTCCTTCTTGTGTTCCTTATCCTCTTCCTCTCTCTCTTCCTTTCTCTCTACCTCCTGATTCTTCTTCTTCTTCTTCTTTTGCTTCTTCTTCTTCTCATTTTCTTTATTCGTGTGTTTTTTCTCTTTTCAGTCCCCCTCCTCCTCCTCCTTCTCCTTCTCCTCCTCCTCCTCCTCCTCCTCCTCCTCCTCTTCCTCCTCCTCCTCCATTTTTCTCTCCTTCCTTTTTCTTCTTTTCTTCTCGTTCTCCTTTTCTTCTTTCTAATTGAACAACATTCCCAACTCTCTCTCTCTCTCTCTCTCTCTCTCTCTCTCTCTCTCTCTCTCTCTCTCTCTCTCTCTCTCTCTCTCTCTCTCTCTCTCTCTCTCTCTCTCTCTCTCTCTCTCTCTCTCTCTCTCTCTCTCTCTCTCTCTCTCTCTCTCTCTCTCTCTCTCTCTCTCTCTCTCTCTCTCTCTCTCTCTCTCTCTCTCTCATTGTCCTTCTCGGCTAACAAAAGACATTCAGAACAATAAATTAAAGAAAAAAAAACAAGAAAAAAACAGGAATAAAACGAGACAATTACATTTGCTTCTCGCTGCTCTCGCTTCTTTTGTTTGTGTTTGTGTGTGTGTGTGTGTGTGTGTGTGTGTGTGTGTGTGTGTGTGTGTGTGTGTGTGTGTGTGTGTGTGTGTGTGTGTGTGTGTGTGTGTGTTTCATGGGACTAGGTTCGAATCCCGGCCGTGGTTGTCTTATGTGAGGCCAGGCAGCTACTACCACTACTACTACTACTACTACTACTACTACTACTACTACCATCCCTACTACTACTACTACTACTACTACTACCATCCCTACTACTACTACTACTACTACAGTCTCTACTACTTATTCCATTTATTTCATCTCTTATTTTTACTTCCTGAAACTTATTTAACTTTTCTTTTTTCTTTTTTTTTTTTTTTTTTTTTACGTTTTTGTCTATAGCGGCGGTAGGCTTGCTTGAGAGGCCTGGATGGTGTTCGGCCCCAGCTCGTCATGGCGCAGACAAGTGTTTATAGTGGCGCCATCTATTCTTGGCTCCTCCTTGAATCACTTGGGCGGTTTCCTCTAGAGTCCGGGTTGATGGGTGGTCTTCAGGACAGCATGTGGGTAGTCTTGGGACACTCGGCGGTGACTGAAAAATCCGAGGTGGTAGCGGCGGATTCGAACCCGCGTCGTCCATGACACGGCGAACGCGGGGCCCTCACGCTAATCACTCAGCCACCGCCACCTCATGCAACTGTTTATCTACTCTTCTATTTTACTGTTGTTGTTTTTTTACTTATTATATTTTTTCTTTTATCTTTTCAATTTCTTTGTGTGTACTTTTTAATATCCTTCTTTTTTCTGTAACTTTTTTTTTATTTTATATTCTTTTTTTTTTCCATATTTCGTTTATCCTAATATTTTGTTGTTGTTGTTGTTGTTGTTGTTGTTGTTGTTGTTGTTGTTGTTGTTGTTGTAATGTCCTCCGTTAACTCTAATTTTCATCTTTTTTGTCTGCATCATCACCATCATAACATTCATCGTAATTTTCATCTTCTTAATATTCATCATCATCATCATCATGGGGGAGGCGGTGGCTGAGTGGTTAGTGTGCCGGCGCCGCGTCCAGCAGAAGGACGCGGGTTCGACTCCTGCCCGCCACCACAGCTGGGATTTTTCAGTCCCCGCCGAGTGTCCCAAGACTACCCACATGCTGCCCCGAAGACCACCTGTCACCCGGACTTTGGATTCTCTCTGTAAAGGGGATCAAAGATGAGCTCCTGGGGGCAGCATGAACGAAACACTTGAAACACTTGAAACACTTTAATATGCTTTAAAAAAAAATCATACATATTTTTTTCTTTACCTTTTAATTTATCGAACCAACTTTCCGTTTTTTGTGAGCTGAAAAGGAGAAAAAGTAGGAGCTAAAAGTATGATGCAAAAAGGCGATGAAAAAACTGTTTGAGAGAAAGTAGAAGAAAAAAATATGAAGAAATAGGCGGCGACAAAAGTGAGAGAAAGTAAAAGAAAAAAAAATAATACGACAAAATAGGCAAAGAAAAGACGTATTTGCAAGTTAATATACGGGATTTTCAAATATATCATTGAAAAGTTTGAGAAAGCTTGAGAAATCCGAGGCTTATGGTGTCTTTTTCAGATACAGTCTTTGTTTTTAACGGGAAACATGCATCGTAAATTTCTTGATCTTTTGATAAAAATATTACAGTTTATATTAACATCTTAAGAAGAGAAAAGTTCATTCCAGTTTACATTGCTAAGTGTAGTTGTAAAATCTACTGTACTTTCATGAACTACATAACGGAAGTCAGTCTTATGGAGCTTACGATTTATTGTGGAAATAGATATGTTCAGAGCAAGATGGCGCCACTATAAACACTTGCCTGCACCACAACAGACTGGGACCGACCACCAGGCCCACCAACAAACCCACCGGCGCTATAGGCCTAAACGTAAACAAAAAATAATCATCATATTTTCTTCTTCTTCCTCCTCTTTCTTCTTTCCCCTTCGTTTTCCTCTTCTTCCTTTTCTTTACCTTTCTTTCTTTCTCTGTTTTTCTTTCCTTTTCTTGTTTCACGTTATTCGCTTGCTTTCTCTCTACATTTGCGGTGGGTGAGTGAAGCGACGCGCACCCGGGTGTACGCTCCCCATTAGTTAGTTAATTTCTATCTGATTTTTTTTATTACTAACTTTTATTTTCTATGATTTTTTTTCTTCTTTTTTGTTAGTTTTTTCCTTCAAGTTTTCTGATCTTTATTTTTTTCTTCAATTTCTATTAATATTTTTTTTTATCCTTTTCCTTCACATTTTTCTTTTCATTTATGTTTTTTTTCCTTCTTTCTTATTCTCCTTTCCTTTCTTTATTCTTTCTTCACTTTTGTCTTCTTCCCCTCTTCTTACCTCCATCGTCTTTTTCCTCCTCCTCCTCCTCCTTCTCCTCCTCCTCCCCCTCCTCCTCCTCCTCCTCTTCCTTTCTCTTTTCTACTTACCCCTGCCACTTTTTTCTTCTCACCATTCGTCCTCTCCTCCTCCTCCTCCTCCTCCTCCTCCTCCCCCGGATCAGCCAAGCGCGCCCCACCGTCACCAGTTCCAATTTGGGTAAAAGTGAAATTAATCCTAAGTTTCCATGAATGTGCGATGCTGTCCATTAGTATGTGCGGAGGAGGAGGAGGAGGAGGAGGAGGAGGAAGAGGAAGAGGAAGAGGACGAGGACGAGGACGAAGAGGAAGAGGAACATGAACAACAAGAACAACAACAACGAGAACAGGAACAAGAACAAGAGGAAGAAGAAGAGGAGGAGGAGGAGGAGGAGGAGGAGAAGGAAGAAGAACAAGAAGAAGAACAACGAGAACAGGAACAAGAACCAGAGGAAGAAGAAGAAGAGGAGGAGGAAGAAGAAGAAGAACAAAAAGAAGAGGAAGAAAAAGAAAAAGAAGAGGAAGAAAAGGAAAAAAGGAGGAGGAAGAAGAAAAGACAAAGAATTATAAAAAGAAAAGGAAAAAGTAATAGGAGAGGAGAAAGAGGAATAAGAATGAGGAGGAAGAGGAAGAGGAGGAGGAGGAGGAGGAGGAGGAACAAAAAGGGGAAGGAGGTAGGTGAAGAAAGGTGAGACAAGGCGAGGTAAGACTTAAACAATTAAACTTGCATTCTCTACAAAGGCGGAGGGTGCGAGGAGACTTGACCGAGGTTTATAAATGGGTGAAGGGCTTTAATAAGGAGGATATTAATAATTGGCTTACCTTACCTGGCCTTACCTGTTTTGCCTCCCTAGTTTACCTAAGGCCTGTTTACCTTATTCCTTCGTTTTCTTTTTTTCAATTATTTTATTTTTTTTATTTTCTCCTTTTCCTTCACTTTTTCTCTTTTTCATTTTCATTTCCTTCTTTCATTATCTTTTTCTTCTTCATTGTTCTCATCGCTTTCCTTCACTCTCTTCCTTACTTTGTCTTGTCCTCCTCCTCCTCTCCTCTTCCTTTCTCCTTCGTTTTTTGTTGGGTTAATTACCTCCATGGCATTGTTTACCTTACCTGTCTACCTTTATTTGCCTCCAGTCACCTACCTTACTTTACCTGCTTTTTAGTTTACATTTGCTTCACGTTTCATGACTTAATCCCTTGGCTGTGTATTTCCTAGCAGCAGACCTCACCAAGCTACAGGAGTGGATCAAAAAGTGTCTGCTACAATTCAATGAAGAAAAATGTAAAGTCCTGCAGCTTGGGAGGGGATATCCAGCACACCAATACCACATGGGAAACACTCCACTATCCACCACAGAGGCAGAGAAAGGCCTGGGAGTGTATGTTACCAGGCTACCAGGGAATGCGAAATCCCTGACAATCGCAGCGGACGGGTTAACGACGTATTTTACTTGGCCTAATTTTCATCTTATCTAACTGCACGCCGACTGCCCAGGCCGGGATTCGAACCCATGCCTGCAGATTCGTAGTCCGGTATGCTAACCACTGCACCGAGGAGGCAGATAAATATATAGAACACTAAAGAAGAATGCACAACATGCGGACGACACCCATGGAGGTAGAATTGATGGAGTCGACACGGCCCGCTAATCCCATTCATGAGGTGAAGCCGACGAACTGTCAAATTTACGGCCAAAAGATGGGGGTGGGCGAGCCTGGCCGAGCCCATTAAGAGGGAGCCTGACCTGACAACACCTGACAACACCTGACCCTGGCCGGAAAAATGACAGCTCGGGCGGATTCACTTAATTGGGCTGATGCCGACTCCACTAATTCTACCTCCATGACCACACCTCGCACACTGTAGCGCGTCCCGGCAACTCCAGGCAACTCACGGCGCACCGAACCGCCAGTAACAGTGAAACGAATACAACTATAGAATGAATTGAAAGCCGAAACAGATAAGAACAAATGCAAAACAATACCACAGGGAAGAAACACAATATTGCAAGAACAAATGCAAAACAATGCCACAGGGAAGAAACACAATATTGCAAGAACAAATGCAAAACAATGCCACAGGGAAGAAACACAATATTGCCCTTGGAGGAAAACTCAAGCCAAGGGAAAGCATTTGGAAGGACAGTTGGCCGTGCAGGGAAGGAACACGGGAAGACGAAAGGAAGCAGACGGCCTGACAGACCCCTATTGACAAGCTCACCATCGTTATACAGTTCCAAAGAGTCTTTTCGAACTCCTGCGGCCATGTTGATATTGGTCTGGGTCTGGGATTTACTATTAACCTTCCTATTAAGGGTTTAGAAGTCCTCGCCAGCACTCCCAAGTTAGTACCGAAGTTAACCCGGTAGCAGCGACGGGCCAAATTTGTGGCTTTAGGCTGGGTTCACACGAGACACTTTTAGTGGTCAGTGGCCGCCACAAAAAGTGGCCGCCACAAAAAGTGGCCACCACAAAAAATGGTCGCCACGAAAAGTGGTGGGTAGGTGCACCATGCACACGAGCCACTCGGTGGCAGCCACTAATGAGGTCAATACGTGGCGTTATGGATCTCGTAGAGGCAGCAGCTGTCTGTGCTCTCTTGGCAAAAAGCGCTGAAGAAAGTACTGCCATGGGTTCACCCCATATATACTTAGCAACAGACTACTGCGTGTAGCATTCCACACATTATTTACAGAGCTAAAAGAACACGATATTTTTTTTACTACTTCAGGCGGTCACAGGAAAGGTTTAATCATCGTATGACAATAATTGGTCCACGTATAACACGGCAGGACATCAACATGAGGAAGTGTGTGCCAGTAGAAGAGAGACTTGTGGTAATTTTAATATAAGACTGAACATGAAGAATATTAAGTCACATTAGATGTAATTTATTGACATAATTCAGCAGTCTTTGCGGTTACATAACATTTTCCCCTTTCTACCTCCTGGTAAATAAAACTACCACATTCAGTAATCAGCCCACACCAGAATCAATCAATATGCAAAACTGTGAAACGAAATTAAACATAAGTTCTGAAAGCATATGAGAGCTTATCCATTAATCCTGAACACAAGTTATGCGTGGAGGTCATACTTATACATCATTATGACTGTTAAAATTCAGGTGTTCAAGTGTCAAGGCAGGGGGAAGGCGGCGGGTGGCAGGGTGGTGGCCACCGATAGTGGCTCGTGTGCACGCTGCCATTTGAAACAACGGTATCTATCGCTGACCACTGTGGCGTGGTCGGAAAATGGCTCCGCCACAACTCGCCACTGTTTTGTGGCGACCACAAAAAAGTGGCTCGTGTGAATCCAGCCTTAGCGTGTAGCAGCGACGGGCCAAATTTATGCCATGAAATAACCCCCAAAAAGAGATGATGCATAAACTGATGACAAATGCGTTGATATATATTGTGAAATGGTTTGCGTGAGTGATGATTTTTTTCTCATTTTTCTCGCTTAGAGGGAAGGGCCTTTAAAAAGCATGATCCCCGCAGCTCCGGGTTAATAGTAGGTATTAGGCTAGTAATTGGTGAGGATACACTTTGAGAGTGAAGTTAATAGTAAAGTCGAAAGTTAATAGCAAGTTTAGTATTAATAGTTGACGAGGATACGGCCCTGTACGGACTCAGGAGCCGCCCACCAACCACCGACTCATCACACAAAGCCTTTATAATCTCCCCCATGTATTATCCCTCAGTGCCACTCACCACAACGAGCAGAAGCGGCCAGTTAACGTTACAGCAGATACAAAATAAAGCTTTTGACTTGCACACAGTGACAAACATCCACGCACACGGAACACTGAATCACTGCACGAAGGTTGGCCAGGATCGAGTTCACGGTAACCAGCACACAGAGGCCGGAAGGATAATTAAAAAAAACTAATAACATTCAAGACTCGCAGGTTTGTGAGATGCGTATGAAGTAATTGTCTCATTAATCTAAGAGTCTTGCATGTTATCAATTCTATTAATTATTCTTTCGGTCTTTGTGCACAAATACCTACACTTCCTGCTCAAGCTCCGAAGATAAAATGTAGGGTACCAATGTCTTTTTGATTTGTAGAAAAAGTATGAAGCAATGACAACCACCATTGGTTTAAGAAAATAACATAACTGGTCGAGGACCTCCTGCAAATATACACTCCGCACCTTGCAACACATGAACTGCTGCAAGACGCCTCCAGCAATTGTCGCGACACTGGACACAGCCGTGAACAGAAGCGAGACACAGTCACCAAAATTAAGAATACAACTTAAGGAAATCATCAAGACGGACTGCCGCCTACTTTAATTATTGTCTCTAAACTGTCCTCCTCCAAAACTTATTTCCCTCACCGCTTATCTAACTTATTTCAGCTTAGAATATCTTCCTTTAATTCTTCCCACTTTCTATCCTTCCTGTCGCTGCCTGAGTCCTCTTCTCTGTGTGTGAAGGCGACGGTTCTTAGCCCATCGTGTCCTTGGGCTCGCTGGGGAAGGGCGTCACTGTGCCGCGCTCGAGGCACGCCAGCAGGTGGCGCGCCATGCGGGCCCGCACGTAGCGCACGCGGCAAGGGTCCTGGCCGTGGGCGATGCCGAAGGCGAAGGCGAGGGCGAAGAGGCCGCAGCTGTAGCCGTCCCGCTGGCGCTGCACGGGCCGCATGACGGCGCCCGGCGGCGGGGCGTGCAGCTCCTGCAGCTGCCGCACCAAGGCGGCCGTGGAGGCGGAGAGCGTGTCGTAGTAGTTATAATATTGCCATACTGGCTTGTTTTTCCGGGGTAATGGCGCGTGGGGCGGGGCGGAAAAATCAGCCGTAGTGGCAGGCTGTTATATCGGCTTGTTTTGGCGGGGCAAGGGAGCGTGGGGCGGGGCGGAAAAACACGTGGGGCGGAGGGCGGAAGGACATCCGTAGTATCCTGCGCCATAGCGGCTTGTTTTGGCGGGGCAATGGCGCGTGGGGCGGGGCGGAAAAACACGTGGGGCGGAGGGCGGAAGGACATCCGTAGTATCCTGCGCCATAGCGGCTTGTTTTGGCGGGGCAATGGCGCGTGGGTGGGCGGAAAACAGCCGTAGTGGCAGGCTGTCATACCGGCTTGTTTTGGCGGGGCAAGGAGCGTGGGGCGGCGGCGGAAAGACTTCCGTAGTATCCTCCGTCATAGCGGCTTGTTTTGGCGGGGCAAGGGAGCGTGGGGCGGGACAGAGAGGGACTGGCAGTGACATGCTATGGGAGGGAGCGAGGATGTGCCATGGTGCGGTTGGTGGAGGTGACGAGTCCAGAGCGGCGAGACATAGGCTGCGCCATGCCTCGTTCTGTCTAAGAGGGAGCGTGTAGGGTGGAAGTAGTGACGCTATGCTGAGATGCTATATTTAACATTTACGCCTTTGTTTAATGTTAGATTTGCATACACACACACACACACACACACACACACACACACACACACAGGGTAAATAAGAGTTTGAGATTAATCAAGTACAAAAAGTTATGTTGTGTACATTAAAACTTTGTCTTTGAGAAAGAAAGTATAGTAACTGTATCTTTTTATTTTGGGGAAGATGATGTATAAGTAACCGCACACATGTTAAACATAGAGTTTGAGGTTAAGCATATACGTTAAGTACACACAAACACAAAGTTATGTTAAGAAAAGGAGAGAGAAAAAGAGGAGAAAAGGAGAGGAAGAGAAAAGAGAAAAGGAGAAAGGGAAAAGAAAAGGAGAAAGAGAGGATAAAAGGAGAGAGAGAAAGAGAAGAGAAAGCGAGAGAGAGAAAAAGAGGAGAAAAGGAGAAGAAGAGAGGAGAAAAGGAGAGGGAAGAGAGAGGAGAAAAAGAAGAAGAGAAGAAAGGAGAGGAGAAAGAGAAGAGAGAGAGAGAGAGAGAGAGAGAGAGAGAGAGAGAGAGAGAGAGAGAGAGAGAGAGAGAGAGAGAGAGAGAGAGAGAGAGAGAGAAAGTATAGAGAGAAAGCGAGAGAGAGAGAGAGAGAGAGAGAGAGAGAGAGAGAGAGAGAGAGAGAGAGAGAGAGAGAGAGGAGAGAGAGAGAGAGAGAGAGAGAGAGAGAGAGAGAGAGAGAGAGAGAGAGAGAGAGAGAGAGAGAGAGAGAGAGAGAGAGAGAGAGAGAGAGAGAGAGAGAGAGAGAGAGAGAGAGAGAGAGCGAAAGAAAGTAAGAGAGAAAGCGAGAGAGAGAGAGAGAGAGAGAGAGAGAGAGAGAGAGAGAGAGAGAGAGAGAGAGAGAGGGAGAGAGAGAGAGAGAGAGAGAGAGAGAGAGAGAGAGAGAGAGAGAGAGAGAGAGAGAGAGAGAGAGAGAGAGAGAGAGAGAGAGAGAGAGAGAGAGAGAGAGAGAGAGAGAGAGAGAGAGAGAGAGAGATAAAGTGAGAGAGAGAGAGAGAGAGAGAGAGAGAGAGAGAGAGAGAGAGAGAGAGAGAGAGAGAGAGAGAGAGAGAGAGAGAGAGAGAGAGAGAGAGAGAGAGAGAGAGAGAGAGAGAGAGACGAAGATGAAAAAGGACGAAGAGAAAGGAAGAAAGAGAAATTATATGAATGACGGGGAGTCACAGTTGAACAGTGCCAATATACTTATGGGAAGATGGCGATGATGGGAAAGTCAAGTTACGTGAAATTACACATTCAGCCTGCTTCCTGCCCTTCACCCCCTCCCCCACCCCACCCCACCCCTCCTCTAGCAGATGTGTGTAAGGTATTCTCCCACTCTCCCGCGTTAGGGTGAACAAAGCTGAACCTGGTGGGGAATGGCTTAACGTCACGGTGTTGACTGTCTCTGTTGCGGGATGATGGTAGTATTTCTCGTGAGAATGAGAAGCAATGCTTTGTGTAAACAGTGGGAGACGAAAGTCGTTTAGTGGATCGTGTCGGTCGTGCGTCGACAGTGACCGCCGTGGAGATGACTCCTTTTGTTTAAACGTTGTCAGGAGACGTTTCACATCTCTCCTTCCGTCCAATGAGTGTTCTTCACCACGAGTTGAATAATGCAGAAAAAAATCTCTGTGAAAGCTGTGGAGTGGTATTCGGCAAGAGGATACATCTGCATCCCTCCCCCTTTCCCCGCGTTTTTCCGAGCGTCAAGAGAGAATTAAACTAGCACCGCGATAGTCTTTATATATAAGGAATAGCAAATTAGTGGGATTTTATGATTTTTATTGATATCTAGTGAGAAACTAACATGCCAAAATCTAGAGAGAGAGAGAGGAATTTATATAGAGAAAGAAAAAGAGGTGAGTAAGAGAGAGAGAGAGAGAGAGAGAGAGAGAGAGAGAGAGAGAGAGAGAGAGAGAGAGAGAGAGAGAGAGAGAGAGAGAGAGAGAGAGAGAGAGAAAGTAAGAGAGAAAGCGAGAGAGAGAGAGAGAGAGAGAGAGAGAGAGAGAGAGAGAGAGAGAGAGAGAGAGAGAGAGAGAGGAGAGAGAGAGAGGAGGGAGAGAGAGGAGAGAGAGAGAGAGAGAGAGAGTGAGAGAGAGAGAGAGAGAGAGAGAGAGAGAGAGAGAGAGAGAGAGAGAGAGAGAGAGAGAGAGAGAGAGAGAGAGAGAGAGAGAGAGAGAGAGAGAGAGAGGAGAGAGAGAGGAATTTATAGCAGAGAAAGAAAGAGAAGAGGAGGGAAGAGAGAGAGAGAGAGAGAGAGAGAGAGAGAGAGAGAGCGTGAGAGGAAGATATATAGAGAAAGAAAGAGAAAGAGTAGAGAGAGAGAGAGAGAGAGAGAGAGAGAGAGAGAGAGAGAGAGAGAGAGAGAGAGAGAGAGAGAGAGAGAGAGAGAGAGAGAGAGAGAGAGAGAGAAGACGAAGATGAAAAAGGACAAAGAGAAAGGAAGAAAAAGAAATTATATGAATGACGGGGAGTTGGCTTATGGTAGCACGTGCAAACACTGTCACAGTTGAAAATATACTTCATGGAAGCATGGCGCGATGATGGGAAAGTCGTTACATGTAAAATTCGTTGCTAACACTCACCTGCTCCTGCCCCTTCACCCCCCACCACCCCACCCCACCCCACCCTCCCTCTAGCAGATGTGTTAGGTATCTCCCACCTCCCGCGTTAGGTGAACAAAAGCTGGAACCCTGGTGGGGAATGGCTTAATCACGGTGTTGACTCGTCTCTGTTGTGGGATGATGGTACATTTCCTCGTGAGAATGAGAAGGGCAATGCTTTGTGTAAACAGTGTGGGAGACGAAAGTCGTTTAGGTGGATCGTCGGTTGTGCGTCGACAGTGACCGCCGTGGAAATGGACTCTTTGATTAAACATTGTGGGAGACGTTTCACATCTCTCCTTCCGTCCATGAGTGTTCTTCACCACGAGCTAACAATGCAGAAAAACTCTGAAAGCTGTGGAATGTATTCGGCGGGATACATCTGCACCCGCTCCCCCCTTTCCCGCGTTTTTCCGGGCGTCAAGATAAAGAATTAAACTAGCACCGCGATAGTCTTTATATAAGGAATAGTTAAAATTAGTGGGATTTTATGATTTTTATTGATATCTAGTGAGAAACTAATGATGCCAAAAATCTTATATTAGCTTAATGCAGGTCGATTATTTTTTCGTTTGTGTTAAATCCAAACTTAATCCAGTCTGAATAGTTAAAACCATTACATGAACACAATAAATTTTGAATTACACTCTAAAATACATCTTAATTCTGGATGAGAGGGATTCAGACAAGTTATACACACATACACACATATGGCATACATGATAAGGTATTAATAATAATAATAATAATAATAATAATAATAATAATAATAATAATAATAATAATAACATTGTTAAAATGCATCTTTAATTCTGGATGAGAGGATTCAGACATGTTATAGTACACACATATGGCATATGATAATAATAATGATAATAATAATAATAATAATAATAATAATAATACACATAATAATAATAATAATAATAATAATAATAATAATAATAATAATACATTAATAATATTAACATTAAAAATGCATCTTAATTCTGGGATGAGGGGGATAATTCAGACAAGTTATAGTACACAATAGGCACAGCATAAGCGATGATAATGATAATAATAATAATAATAATAATAATAATAATATTGCAACGTTCTGTGGATCATATGTACGTTTCTTTACTACCTAGTTACCACGTCCCCATCACCTTTAAGAACCCTCTTTACTACATCCCATTACGCCAATGCTATGTATTGTATTCTTTAATGTGCATATTCCGCACAACCTTCTGATAATCGGGGGGGGCTTGTGGTGCAGTGGTTAGCACACTGGCCTATAAACCGAGAGAGACCGTCTGATTCCCATGGAGTGGAAAAATTTTGTTGATTAAACCTCTTCCCACACTCATATCCTGAGTGCAAGCGTTAAAGACAATGAAGGCAAAAAAAACTTGTTTTTTTATCTCAAAGGAAGAAATACAATCACAAAGGAGTAGGTCAAGTAGGGTCATTGGCGTTTTTTTTGTGTGTGTGTGTGTTTTTGCTAATGTTACTGTTACCTTTAGCGTGAATATTGCCATCATTCTTCCTACTACATACCATTACCTTCTGCTACGTTTCTGCAACGGTTCCTTCTATTACCTGTGTCATACATCCCATCTTCGTTAACTGCCTCACAGTCACATAACCATAAATTTTACTTTTTCGTTAATGCATATAAACGACGCTGAAAATCAATGTAGTTACACTTGAAGATGAGATGATCGTAAAATCTAACTTGTTCTAGTCAGCAAATGGGCAAAGATAAGACAAGACATTCTAACTTATTATATTTTATTCATACTTTCTCTTTTCTTTTTTTTTTTGTGTGGAAATCAGTATGTGCAATCCAATATAACATTTATTTAGAACATGTCAAAGTGCTAATTATTGAAAGGGTGATTTTTTTTCATTTGAAAAACAAACAAAAAACAGACAGAATAATATAATTCACAAGTTAAGGCACTTGTTCTTTCCAGACATGGGAAATGATTTTGATGACGGTAAAATCTGAACCTAGCAGAAAGTAATAAATGCCAGTTACCTTCACTAATCTCCACACATTCATTTGCTTTACGTGGGAGGATATAAATAAGAAAGAAAAGATAGTTATACTTTGAGCTTGTGAAAAATAGGTAATTTAATCTACAACTTAACTATATTTTTTCTAGACACTTAAAAAAAAAGACCCCTACAACATGACACACAATTCTCAAATGAATCTTAAGACATTGTAAATATGTAATTTTTTAGGGCTATAGAAAAATGATTTTGTTGATTAAACCTTCCAGCTCATATCCTTGAGCATGCGAAGACAATGGTGAAAAAAAAATTATAAAAAAATACATCATCACATTTTTTTTCACCTAAATGTTCGATCCCATCCACACTATGACTGGCGAAAAAAAAAAACTAGGCTGCTCGTAAAGGAAGAATAATCACAAAGGCACGTTAAGCTGTCAATAACACCAACCAAAACGACAAAAAAAGATATACTTTCTCTGAAATAAAAATGATCTTTATCGAGCAAATATATATTATATTATTTTACTTAATCTATTATACAAGGTCAACAATACCAAGAATATAGTGGGTCCCATTAGAGTAGTGTGGAATGGAACCAAACCACAGTAAAACTACGGGATTAGGGTCAACAATATAAGTGTATCTCCAAGATCCTATTAGAAAGTAGTATGTAATGGAACCCAAAACACTGTGGAAACCATGGAGTTAATGTGATCAACACACATGATACTCAGATATGAGGAAAAATTAGAGAACCATATTTTTTTATCACCAATTTATTCAGTAATGTTAATTTTATAAATCCAGAGACCAAATGAGGACTAAAATATTTATGTATTTCTGTGCATTGCCAGAACACTTTAAACCTAGAGAAAGGACGCGGGATAACCATGGGCCTGGAACTGGCCCTAAAGAAAACTTATCAAAAATGTACTGGAGTGTCCACTAGTTAATGGGATGGAAGGGTATTAGTGACATGTCATCATGTATAACTAAGGTGGCAGAACTCACTCTCTTATGCTTAGTAATATTAATCTTTCACCTGTTGATGATCATTACCAAAAGGAATACGCACTAAATAAATAGAAGATAAGTGAATGTAAAATGTACCAAATTACATGTTAGAAACCAGACAGGCTCTCTCTACAGTATTCCGACATACAGGCTGACAATCACGATTCAGCATTGCTGAAACTGGACAGCCAATAGGAATATATTACTGATTACCTATCTCAATTAGCGCATCCTATGCATCATCAAATATTGTATGCAGAGAAATAAAGGAGTTACTAAAATTAGCAAATTAAACTGGAAATAAAAAAAGAGTACGACAAGTACATATCAATTTTGGTTGCACATAGTATCAAAAGATAAAAAGTTCATTGATTAGGATCAGGTATGGGTACACTGTGGTCAAAAAATTAAATACATGGAATTCACAGTATATATGGTAGTAAACTGAGTAAAATTACAGAAAAAAAAAAAATTAATAAAACCAATAAATATTACGTTTCACGAATATTGTTCATAAATTCTTCCCAAGACTTTGATTATTGAAAAATAAATCCTCCCACTCTGTGAACACTATGATCATAGTTCTTACTACCAGTATTTCATGATCTTTTAATTCAATTAGGTGAATATTTCTATTACCGCTTTTCCTTTGAATTTTATTCTTCCACTTTGATAGTTTTAAACACTTTTGAGTGTTTTGATGTCCTATCGGTTGTAAAAAATGAATAAATAACTATATAATATGACAATTGGGGAGATTGTATTACTCACGCGCCGACATCCGTTTCTTACTCAGCCAACTGCTCTTTTGTTGTTATATACGTTGGCATGTTACGTTACGTTACGTCAAGCATTACATAATGCGTTGTATATTTTCTACTACTACTGACAAGGCATCTCCTGTGCCTAACTCCAGCCTATACCTCTACTAGCTATGAATTTATTCAAGTTCTTCTTGAATGTATTTATGATACTGTCAGCGCACGGTGCATGATCATGTTCATTCTACTCATCCACACCTCTTTGGTAAACCAATGCTTGTCTGTGCCCTTGCTGAATCTGAAATTATCTATCTTAAACCCACTGCTACATGCACACCGACTATTTAACAACAAAAACCCTATTAAAGCCCTTCATCCTTTATAAATGTCAGTCACGTCTTTCTCGTAACCCTCGCTTCTTCTAGAGAATGCAGATTTAAATGCTAAAGTTCATCCTCATATGTAAGTTTTCCTGTCCTTTGAATCACTTTTTCATCTTACTCTGTACAGATTCTAACATCCTGATATCCAATTTAATGGACTGACCAAAATCTGAACCACATAATCGAGATGAACTCTCTAACTATGCCAAGTAAAGCTTGAGGATGACTTCAGCTTTTATTAGTAATGCACCTTTTTTCTTCCATTCGATAG
>NW_026112157.1:162500-190000 GCF_024679095.1 Eriocheir sinensis
GGGCACACACTTGTTCAGTGTCTTGCCAGGTGTTGGGCACACACTTGTTCAGTGTCTTGCCGGGTGTTGGGGCACACACTTGTTCAGTGTCTTGCCGGGTGTTGGGGCACACACTTGTTCAGTGTCTTGTTGGTGTCGGGGGCACACACTTGTTCAGTGTCTTGCCGGGTGTTGGGGGCACACACTTGTTCAGTGTCTTGCCGGGTGTTGGGGCACACACTTGTTCAGTGTCTTGCCTGGTGTTGGGGGCACACACTTGTTCAGTGTCTTGGTGTTGGGGCACACTTGTTCAGTGTCTTGCCGGGTGTTGGGGGCACACACTTGCTCAGTGTCTTGGGTGTTGGGGCACACTTGTTCAGTGTCTTGCCGGGTGTTGGGGCACACTTGTTCAGTGTCTTGCCGGGTGTTGGGGCACACACTTGTTCAGTGTCTTGGGTGTTGGGGCACACACTTGTTCAGTGTCTTGCCGGGTGTCAGGGGCACACACTTGTTCAGTGTCTTGTTGGTGTACACACTTGTTCAGTGTCTTGCCGGGGTGTTGGGGGCACATACTTGTTCAGTGTCTTGGGTGTCGGGGGCACACACTTGTTCAGTGTCTTGTTGGTGTCAGGCACTTGTTCAGTGTCTTGCCGGGTGTTGGGGGCACACGCACTCTTCGTCCCCGCTCTACTCCGCTCACGGGCCTGGTCTTGCCGGGTGTCGGGGGCACACTTGCTCAGTGTCTTGCCGGGTGTCGGGGGCACACACTTGTTCAGTGTCTTGCCGGGTGTTGGGGGCACGCACACTCTTCGTCCCCGCTCTACTCCGCTCACGGGCCTGGTCTTGCCGGGTGTCGGGGGCACACGCACTCTTCGTCCCCGCTCTACTCCGCTCACGGGCCGGGTCTTGCCGGGTGTCGGGGGCACACGCACTCTTCGTCCCCGCTCTACTCGCTCACGGGCCTGGTCTTGCCGGGTGTCGGGGCACACGCACTCTTCGTCCCGCTCTACTCCGCTCACGGGCCGGGTCTTGCCGGGTGTCGGGCACACGCACTTCGTCCCCGCTCTACTCCGCTCACGGGCCGGGTCTTGCCGGGTGTCGGGGGCACACGCACTCTTCGTCCCCGCTCTACTCCGCTCACGGGCCGGGTCTTGCCGGGTGTCGGGGGCACACGCACTCTTCGTCCCCGCTCTACTCCGCTCACGGGCCGGGTCTTGCTGGTGTCGGGGCACACTCTTCGTCCCCGCTCTACTCCGCTCACGGGCCGGGTCTTGCCGGGTGTCGGGGGCACGCACACTCTTCGTCTCCGCTCTACTCCGCTCACGGGCCGGGTCTTGCCGGGTGTCGGGGGCACACGCACTCTTCGTCCCCGCTCTACTCCGCTCACGGGCCGGGTCTTGCCGGGTGTCGGGGGCACGCACAGGCTTACTGTCTTGTCGGGGTTTGGTGTTGTTTCTTTGCCCTCACTCTTGGCACCGTTCGCTGCCGCCTTCTTCTTCAGTTGGTTCTTGCTGTTCTCCCTCTGCCAAGTCTTTATCGTGCCATCTATGTCGTCCTGGCATCGTCTGACGTCATCGGCGAGGCCCCGAAGCTTCATTACGCCGCATCGTTCATTGTACTCAATGGTGACGGGATGGTCTTCGCGGAGGCGCCGCACAACACCTCCTCGGCCCGTGACTCTGTGCCTGTACCTTCGGGGGATCGTGATGCTCCTAAGGACCCACGTGTCGGTGACTTCGGTGTTTGGGGTTGGTGGCGCGCACGTTTGTTCCTCGACTGTTTCTTGTGCGTCGCGGCAGTCTTCCTCCGCTGAGGGCAGCTTTGTACAGGCAGTTATTGGGGCAGCAGGCACGGGCTGGCACTCCGCTGTTACGGGATACTCTGCTGAGAGCAGCTTTGTACAAGCAGTTATTGGGGCGGAAGTTGCGGGCTGACTTTCTGGTAGGGAACACTCTGCTGAGGGCAGCGCTGTACGAGCAGTCACTGGCGCGGCAGGCACGGGCTGCCGCTCAGTCACGGAACACTCGCTGACGAAGGTTTTGATGTGAAAACAAAAGGTCAGCGGTGAAAACGACGTAATATCAAATGCAAGTTTAACTTTCCCTTCCACAAGGCGTCCCTCCTGCAAACACTTGATGAGGAACCTTGCATCCAACGCCTTCTTCCGGACGGTCCGGCGTCCCCTCTTCACCTTCATCCTCACGAAGCAGGCTGTGTCCAGCCCCGCCACGAGGGCGCGGTTCACAGCGACACGACACTCGGCAAACTCTTTGGTCAACGCGGTCACGCTCACACAGTACTCAGGGAGCAGCTCAACGGTCATGAAGGTGGCCGAGCAGCGCCGCTTGTGGCAACAGCAGAGGCCGGCCGCCTCCTGCTCGGCCACCAGGTGCAGGGCCGTCACCTGCTTGGCGGCGGGGACCCGCACCCAGCACGCGATGGTCGTCTCGGTGACCATGCGGTGTGACATGAGTATGTCCTTGTATAGGGCAAGGACGTGCCTGGTGAAGGGCGCGATCTGGCCCCAGACCTCGGTGTGGGTCGCGGGAGCTTGGAGTTGGTTGTCGGAGCTTGGAGTTGGTTGTCGGAGCTTGGAGTTGGTTGTCGGTGCTTGGAGTTGGTTGTCGGGGCTTGGAGTTGGTTGTCGGAGCTTGGAGTTGGTTGTCGGAGCTTGGAGTTGGTTGTCGGAGCTTGGAGTTGGTTGTCGGGCTTGGGTTGGTTGTCGGAGCTTGGAGTTGGTTGTCAGGGCTTGGGTTGGTTGTCGGTGCTTGGGTTGGTTGTCGGAGCTTGGGTTGGTTGTCGGTGCTTGGGTTGGTTGTCGGAGCTTGGGTTGGTTGTCGGAGCTTGGGTTGGTTGTCGGAGCTTGGGTTGGTTGTCAGCTTGGGTTGGTTGTCGGAGCTTGGAGTTGGTTGTCGGATCTTGGGTTGGTTGTCGGTGCTTGGGTTGGTTGTCGGTGCTTGGGTTGGTTGTCGGATCTTGGAGTTAGTTGTCGGTGCTTGGAGTTGGTTGTCGGTGCTTGGAGTTGGTTGTCGGAGCTTGGAGTTGGTTGTCGGATCTTGGAGTTGGTTGTAGGAGCTTGGAGTTGGGTGTCGGAGCTTGGAGTTGGTTGTCGGAGCTTGGAGTTGGTTGTCGGAGCTTGGAGGTGGTTGTCGGAGCTTGGAGTTGGTTGTCGGAGCTTGGAGGTGGTTGTCGGAGTTTGGAGGTGGTTGTCGGAGCTTGGAGTTGGTTGTCGGAGCTTGGAGGTGGTTGTCGGAGCTTGGAGTTGGTTGTCGGAGCTTGGAGTTGGTTGTCGGAGCTTGGAGTTGGTTGTCGGAGCTTGGAGTTGGTTGTCGGTGGTTGGGGTTGGGTGTCGGTGCTTGGAGTTGGTTGTCAGTTGTCGGAGTTTGGAGGTGGTTGTCGGTGGTTGGATTTGGTTGTCGGTGCTTGGAGTTGGTTGTCGGAGCTTGGAGTTGGTTGTCGGAGCTTGGAGTTGGTTGTCGGAGCCTGGAGTTGGTTGTCGGTGCTTGGAGTTGGTTGTCGGGGCTTGGAGTTGGTTGTCGTGGCTTGGAGTTGGTTGTCGTGGCTTGGAGTTGGTTGTCGTGGCTTGGAGTTGGTTGTCGTGGCTTGGAGTTGGTTGTCGGAGCTTGGAGTTGGTTGTCGGGGCTTGGAGTTGGTTGTCGGAGCTTGGAGTTGGTTGTCGGAGCTTGGAGTTGGTTGTCGGAGCTTGGAGTTGGTTGTCGGAGCTTGGAGTTGGTTGTCGGAGCTTGGAGTTGGTTGTCGGAGCTTGGAGTTGACATTGCAGGCCCGAGTCTAGAGGTAGTGGGCATACCTTTCCCTTAGCGCTCATTGGCTGGCCAGCTGTGACGTCACTGCCATCTGCCTCCTGATTGGCTACTTGAAGGGAGGCCGAAGTGGCGGTAATCTAGGCCAATGTTCCCCAACCTTCACTGCCCCGTTTCCCCCTTTTCCAGTCACTCAACCTGCGAGCCCCTTCAGGAGGCAACAAACCGTCCTGTCATCTAGCGGGCCGCTCATGACCATCCCAAATTTGTCCCTTGGGCCTTGAGTTCGAGAGCCCGGGCACCGTTAGCTAATGTAGAGCAGTTCTAGCATTCAGGCATTCAGGATAAGGATTGTGCCCGCCTCGCCATAATCAGTAGACCGCTATGTCTGATCGTCGGGCTGGGGACGTTGTTGAATTTCTTCGTGTACTTGAATGGGCGAATCAGATGGCCCTACAATTGTTTATTTTCCAGCATGAAGAAGTCCAGTACCTCTTCATACATCATCAAGCATAATATTAGTTTTACAAGTAGACTTAATGCCAATACTTTTACTACTACTACTACTACTACTACTACTACTACTACTACTACTACTACTACTTTTACTGACACTACCGCCATCAACTCATTTCCCCAGGTAATAAAGGTACTCCTACCCCTCCCCCTCTTCCCCCTCCTTCCCTCTCTCCTCCCCTCCCTTCCTCCCCTCCCCACTCACCCCTCCTCTCTGCTACCTTAATTAACCATCTAATAAGGTAATGTACGGAACAGGTGACTTTCCTCCCCTCTCTCTCCCCTCCCTCCTTTTTCTTACCTACTACTCCTTTCCTCTACCTTTTCCTCCTCTTTCCTCTCCTTCTCTCCCCCACTTCTCTTCCTCTTTCTTTGCCCATAATTTACCTCTCCCCTCTTTCCTCCTCCTCTTCTTCCCCTCTCCCCTCTTCTTTCCCCTCTCCTCTTTCTTCTCTCCTCCTTTCCCTCTTTATCTCCTCTTTCCTTCCTTCCTCCCTTTTCTATCCACTCCGCACTTTTATCTCCTCTTTGTTCCCTCTCTCTCTCTCTCCCTCTCTCTCTCTCTCTCTCTCTCTCTCTCTCTCTCTCTCTCTCTCTCTCTCTCTCTCTCTCTCTCTCTCTCTCTCTCTCTCTCTCTCTCTCTCTCTCTCTCTCTCTCTCTCTCTCTCTCTCTCTCTCTCTCTCTCTCTCTCTCTCTCTCTCTCTCTCTCTCTCTCTCTCTCTCTCTCTCTCTCTGTTTTCCTCCTTCCCTCTCTACATTTCCTCCTCCTCCTCTTCCTCCTACTCCTCTTCCTCCTCCTCCTCTTCCTCGTGCTCCTCATCCTCCTCCTCGTCCTCTCCTTTCTTCCCCTCACTTACATGACCCTTACCTAATTACCTCCCTCCTCCTCCTCCTCCTCCTCTCCTCCTCCCCTCCTCCTCCCCTGTGTTGCCTTCCTGGTGGTAAAGGTAATTAGCTAGGTGTACAGGTAATGAGAAGTGTGTGCATGTATGTGTGTGTGTGTGTGTGTGTGTGTGTGTGTGTGTGTGTGTGTGTGTGTGTGTGTGTGTGTGTGTTTATTTATTAGTATTTTTAATTTATAGTTTTAAAAGGGCAAAAGGTTTAAAGTTTGATATTTTTTCTCTAATGATCTTTTATGATTTTTATATTGATTATTTTTTTCATTTTAGTTTATTCCTATTTACGTTATTTTTCTAGTATTTATATTCATCGTGTCCAGGAAAACCCGATCGTGTCCAGAAGCCCGGTGGTGTCCAGGAAAACCTACAGTGTCCAGGAAAGCCCCGGTGGCAGGAAAAACCCCGACCGTGTCAGGGAAAGCCCCGATCGCTTCAGGAAAGCTCGATGTGTCGGAAAACCTGATCGTGTCCAAGAAAAAACCGATCGTATTGTCCAGGAAAGCCCCGATCGTGTCCAGGAAAACCCGATCGTGTCCAGGAAAAACCCCGAACGTGTCCAGGAAAACCCCGATCGTGTATAGGAAAACCCCGGTGCTTCCGGCCTCGATCGTTCGGAAAGCCCGATCGTTTCCAGGAAAACCCGATCCTTCCAGGAAAACCTCAATCGTGTCCAGGAAAGCCAGGCGTGTCCAGGAAAACCCCGATCGGTATTCAGGAAAAGCCCGATCGTGTCCAGGAAAACCCCAGACGTGTCCAGGAAAGCCCCGATCGTGTCAGGAAAACCCCGATCGTGTCCCGACTTCCCCGATCGCGCTGGAAAACCCGATCGCTTCAGGAAAACCTCGATCATTAATCAGGAAAACCCCGATCGTGTCAGGAAAACCCCGAACGTCCAGGAAAGCCCGATCGTGTCCAGGAAAAACCCCGATCGCTTCCAGAAAACCTCGATCGTGTCCAGGAAAGCCCGACCGCTTGGAAAACCCCGATCGTGTCAGGAAAACCCCGAACGTGGTAGAAAACGATCGTGTCCAGGAAGAGCGAACTTGTGTCCAGGGAAAAGCTCCGATCGTCCCAGGAAAACCCAGACGTGTCCAGGAAAACCCCGATCGTGTCCAGGAAAACCACGATCAATGATAATAGTAACAATAATAAAAATAATAATAATAATAATAATAATAATAATAATAATAATAATAATAATAATAATAATAATAATAACTAGATAATGGATGTCAATGACACCTTTTCTTTAAGCTACAGTGTAAGTTAAATTTTTCTTCTGTAATGGTTCTCTCTCTCTCTCTCTCTCTCTCCTCTCTCTCTCTCTCTCTCTCTCTCTCTCTCTCTCTCCCTCCTCTCCTCTCTCTCTCTCTCTCTCTCTCTCCTCTCTCACTCTCTCTCTCTCTCTCTCTCTCACTCTCTCTCTCTCTGTATTAATTGCTGAGTGTTAACCCATTTTAATATCAATGGCGTCTTACACACACACACACACACACACACACACACACACACACACACACACACACACCCCCCCCCGGCGCTCATATCTGTTACACACACACACACACACACACACACACACACACACACACACACAGGGGGAAGGGGTGGGAACAGACAGAGATTTTATAGGTTTACATAGAAATCAGACCACACAGACCCCATGGTCCAGACTTGAGTGGTCTGTCCTTAAACCTAAGTGATTTTACATTAGTAGAAGACTCCAAAACGTTGCATTCTGCTCTAGTTGATATTAAGTTGAGAGAGAGAGAGAGAGAGAGAGAGAGAGAGAGAGAGTTTAGAGAGTTTTGTTTAATTAAAGAGAAAAATGAAAATAATAATAATAATAATAATAATAATAATAATAATAATAATAATAATAACAATGCCGACAACAACAACAACAAAAAAAAACATTCAAATTAACTTTAAAACATTTGAACAAGAGTCTTCCTTTGTTTTGAGAGAGAGAAAATTGCCTGCGGAGGATGTAAAAGATGAGGAGGAAGGAGGAGAAAGGAAGGGGAGAAAGAGAGGGAAGGGAGAAGGAGGAAGGGAAGGGAGGGAAGGGGAGGAGAAAGGAAAGGAAGGGAGGAAGAATACGAGGCTCAGTGCCTTCTCTTCTCCTTCTTGCCTCCTCTTCCTCCTCCTCTCTTCCTCCTCCTCTTCCTCCTTTATCTTCTCCTTCTCTCTTTCTCCTTATTCGTCATTCACTTCGGGCTTGTTCTCTCTCTCTCTCTCTCTCTCTCTCTCTCTCTCTCTCTCTCTCTCTCCTCTCTCTCTCTCTCTCTCTCTCTCTCTCTCTCTCTCTCTCTCTCTCTCTCTCTCTCTCTCTATCTCCATTTGCCTATTCTCTCGTTTCTTTGTTTTTTTATTGTTTTCTTTTTTTTTTTGTTTGTTTTCTCCATCTTTTATTTTCATTCTTTTGTTTCTTTTTTTATAGTTGTGATTTAATTTTTTCTTTTTTTGGACTTTTTCTTTCCTTTGTTTTCCTTTATTTTCTCTTTCTTTCCTGCCTCCTGTTTTTTATTTCTTTTATTTCTTTTTTCTTCGATGTGATATATTTTCTTCTTTCCTTCTTTTCTTTCTTTATCATTTCTTTCCTTCTCTCCTGTTCTTTTTTCATATAATTTTCTTCTTTCTTTCCTTTCTTTTCCTTTCTCTCCTTCGTCTGTTATTTCTACATATTTTCCTTCTTTCCTTCCTTTCCCTTCCCTCCTTTTCTTCCTTTCTCCTTCCCCCATTTCTTCCCTCCTTCCTTTACCATACGTTCCCTTTCTTTATTCTCCTCCCTCCCTCCTCCCCTCCATCCTTCTCCTCCTTCCCTCCCTCCTTCCCACTGCTCAACCCTTCCTCAATATCAGAGTAAAGTCTGTGTCGCAAAAATTGGCAATGAACCTTCTTTCTACATCCCTTCCTTCCTTCCTTCCCTTCCTTCCTTCCTTCCTTTCCCTTCTTTTCCCTTCCCCTTCCTTCCTTCCCTTCTTTCCCTTCCTATCCTTCCCTTCCTTCCTTTCCTTCCCTTCCTTCCCTTCCCTTCCTTCCCTTCCCTTCCCTCCTTCAACTTCTTCCCTCCTTTCTTCCTTCCCTTCCTCCTTCAACTTTCTTCCCTCCCCTTCCTTCCCTTCTCTTCCCTTCCTCCCCTCCTCCCCTCCCTTTTCCTTCCCTTCCTTCCTTCCTCCTTCCTTTCTTTCCTCTCCTTTCCTTCCCTTCTTCACCCCTTCCCCTTCCCCCCTCCCCTCCCTCCTCCTCCCTTCCCTCCCCTCCTTCCTTCCTTCCTCCCCTCCTCCCCTCCCCTCCCCTCCCCTTCCCTTCCCTTCCCTTCCTCCCCCGTTATCTAGGAATGGACTCACCGCGGCATCTGACAATACGGTTTTTACAAGTCTTTCCCAAGAGTCGCCGAGAGGTTATGGGACAGCGTATTGGGCACTTGTTGGGGCCATGAAGCTGTTTGTTTTATTTTTTGTTTTTATGTAATTTTTTAATGTTTTGGAGTTGTTTGTTAGTGTTTTGTCATTTGTTTTTGTTGTTATTTTATTTGTTTTTTGTTATTGTATTTTATATGTATGTGTTTTTCTGCTTTTTGTAATAATTAGGCCATCCATATTTTTTTTGTATATTTTTGCTTACTACTACTACTACTACTACTACTACTACTACTACTACTACTACTACTACTACTACTACTACCTTGCTACTACTACTACTACCTTGCTACTACTACTACTACTACTACTACTACTACTACTACTACTACTACTACTACTACTACTACTACTACTACTACATTGCTACTACTACTACTACTAATACTACTACAAACAATAAGTCAGGGATACAAGAATCCCTTGGCATATTCAAGCTTACACACACACACACACACACACACACACACACACACACACACACACACACACACAGTTGGGGCTTTCGTGTTAATGGATCTTTTCTTCTGTCCTTTTTTCTTTGTTTTTGTTTTGTTTCTTTTGCCAAGTCGATATTCTTTTTTTTTCTTTTTATATTATTTGTGCAGTCCCACCTCGCCTCCTCCTCGCGTGACTCTCGTTTCCTTTTCGGCTGTGAAAAGAAAATGGGAATTGGTTAATGTGGACACTGTGAACATTGTTGTTGTCGTTGTTCTTGTTGTTGTTGGTGATGGTGTGAGTAGTGATGGTAGTGTGGTTGGTGGTTGTGGTTCTTACTACTACTACTACTACTACTACTACTACTACTACTACTACTACTACTACCTTGCTACTACTACTACTACTACTACTACCTTGCTACTACTACTACTACTACTACTACTACTACTACTACTACTACTACTACTACTACTACTACTACTACTACTACTACCTTGCTACTACTACTACTACTACTACTACTACTACTACTACCTTGCTACTACTGCTGTAACAAAAATGTGTTTCCACCTTAATTTATTTAAAAGTGGCAAGTTCTCCAACTGAAAGAATAAATAAATAAAATCTTAGGATGAAAGCTACAGGAAGAATGCTGTCGAGTTAACTCTTGCACTAATAAGATGGACAGTATAAGGATGAAGAGTGAATTCTGGTCAACTCTTGCATAAGTGGGTGGAACAAAATATGGAAGAGAGCGTAGAAATACTAGTTAACTCTTGCATTAGTTAGATGGAAAACACAGAGATGAAGAATGAAAATACTAATCAATTCTTGTGGTAGTAAGATAGACAACACAGGGATGAAATTGAAATTTTGGTTAACTCTGCATTTGCTAGATGGACAACCTGGGGATGAAGAGTGAAGATAATGGTCAACTCTTGCATTAGTAAGATGGACAATATGGATGAGAGTGAAGATAATGGTCCTTCCTTGCATTAGTTAATTACAACAGGGATGAAAGTGAAGGTTTTGGTTAATTCTTATAAATAAGATGGACAACACAGGGATGAAATAATAAAGATACTGGTCAACTTTGTATTAGTAAGATGGGCAACACAGGGATGAAAAGAGTGAATACAAATCAATTCTTGTATTAGTAAAATGGGCAACAAAAGAATTGAAAAGAGTGAAGATACTGGTCAAAGCTCTTACATTTGTGAGACCGTTAGCACAGGGATGAAGAGTGAAAATTTGGTTAGAATCTTGCATTATTGGATTACAGGACAGAACATAAATAACTAGTAAATACTGTTCAATTCTTTGCATTAATGGATTAAACAGAGTGAGACAGTGAACATAGTTTGAATCTGCACAGTGGGGAAGTGGGTGAAATACTGGCTAACTTAAGACTTTCCACTAGCTCATCCATATGCTGTCCAGATTCCTAATGCAAGAGTCAACCAGTCCTTTCACATCGCTATTTTTTTCGTAACTAATGCAAGGGCTAAAAAGTATATCATTTCATCCCAGTACTATTTATGTTACCAATGCAGGTTTAAGCTAATATATTCACTCACTCATTTCTACGCTGTCCAACTTTCACATGCAAGAGTTAACCAGAATTGTCACTCTTTTATATGTTGTCAGTCGCTTCCTCCTATCACATCGGCTATTTCCAAAGGCCGAAAATGAGATCAGTCGCGTTCTAATGATTGTTCCCTTAGGTTCATAGTACAGAGAAAGGGTCACACTACCACCAGGGTCATGGCTACCCATAAATGCCTAAAAGCGCATTAAAAATATTATTGTACAGAGGAAGGTCAAACTACCAAGGTCTAAACGCTACCTAAATCCCCACAACTCCTACAGCCTTGTCAAAATGTTTACAGAGGAAAGGTCAGCAGACTACCACCAGGGTGTAAAAGTACTAAATGCCCCTACAAAGCCTTGTTAAAATAATATTGTGTACAGAGGAAGGGTCACACACTACCAGGGTCATAAAACTACCCCTGGAAATGCCCCCTACAAGCCTTGTTATAAAATATGTGTGTGCAAATGCAAGGGTCACACTACCACCAAGTCATAAAACTACCCTGGAAATGCCCCTACAGAAAGCCTTATTAAAATGTGTGCATACAGAGGAAAGGGTCACTACCACAGGGTCAAAGCTACCCCAGAAGTACCCACAACATACAGAAAGCCTTGTCAAATATGTGTACAGAGGTCAAACTACACCAATGTCATAAAACTACCCCTGAAATGCCCCTACAAGCCCAACATCAAAATGTGTACAGAGTATAAAGGTCAAGCTACACCAGAGATGTAATTTACCTGATACCCTGAAACCTTGTCAGAGAAAGAAATATGTGTACAGGAAGGGAATGACTACCACCAGGGTCATAAAACTACCCCTGAAATGCCCCCCTACAGAAAACCTTGTTAAAAATAACATGTAGGCGCAATTGTCTAAATGAGGGGCAGCCCTCTGACTCTACTGTGTTTTAAATTTTAGTCAGTCAATTGAAAGAGGAAAGTTTGAAATGGCTCTTGTGTTACTCTGTTTTAGAAGTTGATGAGTTCTGTTGATGACTCCATAAAAGCACACTGTAATAAATAGCTCTTCCATACCCCTCCTCTCTCTCCTCCTCCTCCTCCTCCTCCTCTTACTCCCTCATCATCCATCTCCATCTACTTCTCCCTTCCTCCCATCTCATTCCTATCCATCTCCATCCCTGTCCACTTCCTCCTCCTCCTCCTCCTCCTTTTCCTTTCTCCTCTCACCCTCTTATCCTCCTCCTTCCCCCTTCACCCCTCTCCTCCATCTCCCTTCCCCTTCCTCTCCTCTCTCTTTTCTCTCTCCCCCTCCCTCTTCCCCTTCCTCTCTCTCTCCTTCCTTCATCCTCTTCCTCCTCCTCCTCCTCCTCTTTCTCCCCTAGTCCTAACTTTTGATCGACTGCATCTATTGTCGAGCTCAGCCTTGCCTTGAGGAGCATTGGTAGGCTTGGAAGGGCATTGGATTCTCTTCTTATTGGTGTTTTGTGTGGTGTTGGTGGTGATGGTGGTGGTGGTGATGGGGTGATGTTGTTGTTGTTGTTGCTATTTGCTTCTTCCTCTTCTTCTTCTTCTTCTTCTTCTTCATTTCTTTTTCGTTCTTTCATTCTTCTTCTTCTTCTTCTTCTTTATTATTATTATTGTTTATTATCATCTATTCTGTTATTCTTCTTCTTCTTCTTCTTCCCTTCTTCTTCTTCTTCTAGAGAGAGAGACGCGAAAGAAACTGTTGCCTCGACATAATGATAGTTTTAGACCCCTCCTTTCTCCTCCCTCCTCCTCCTCCTCCTCCTCCTCCTCCTCCCTGCATACCTGGGCTGGGGGGAACAACTTATGACCACAGGTGAGAGAACGAAATTAATCTGCCTACGTACCTGTCCTTCTTCTCCCTCTTCCTCCTCTTCTTTCTTCTCGCATCAGGGTTTTTTTCACTATTTTCTGAACACTTTTTCTCTCCTTCAACGTTTCAGAATTCTGTCCTCCTCCCCTTTTCTTCTTTTCTTCTCCTCCTCTTCATCTTTCGTTTTCCTTTGCTTTTCCTTATGTCTTTTTTTCACCACTTTTTTCCCTTCTCTTTTTTTCAGATTTTGTTGCTCCTCCTCTTCTTCTTCTCTTTTCTTCTTTTTTTTTCTTCTTCCTCTTTCTCTACTTTTTTTTCTTCCCATTTTTTCTTCTCCGACTTCTTCAGAATCCATCCTCCTCCTCCTCCTTGTCTTCTCTTTCCTCCTCCTCCTCCTCCTCTTCTTATATGTCCATCCCTTCCTCTTTTCCCTTTTTTCCTTTCTTTTCCTCCTCCTCCTCCTCCTCCTCTTCCTCCTCCTCCTCCTCCTCCTCCTCCTCCTCCTCCTCTCCAGGTACATGTTACCAGGGACCATTACGCAGCCTATCCCCACCTCCTCCTCCTCCTCCTCACTCCTCCCCCCAAGACATTTAACAGGTGGGTGGGATGTTTGTGTGTTCGTGTGATCGTTGATGGTGCTATATTTGGTGGTGGTGGTGGTGATTGTGATTATCACCAACATCATCCTTGTTTCTTGTCTATAATCAATCTATTTGGTGGCGGACAGGGGGGTGACAACTGAGTCAGCACCGCCCTGCTGCTGCCACACACACATGAACATAAGAACATAAAAACACTTGTACAACAAGGTCTGCAAGAAGTACAAAGGCAGCTCCTTTGACCCCTAAACCCCGTGTATCTAACCCCACCTAATATCGCTGTCCATGAATTTATCTAATATATTTTGAATGTGACAATTGTGGCACTCACCACACTATTTCTAAGCCTATTCCACTCATCCACCACCGTGTTAATTAAACCAATTTTTGCCTATGTCCCTGTTGAATCTGAATTTATCCAATTTTAAACCCATTACTTCGTGTCCTACCAGTTCTCTTACCAACAAACTATGAATGTCTCCTTATTAAAGCCCCTTCATCCATTTATAAACCTCGATCATGTCTCCACACCTTCGCCTTTTCTAGAATGCAAGTTTAACTGTTTGAGTCTTTCCTCATGTGGCAAGTTCTCCAACCCCTGAATCATCAGGTCATCCTCCTCATGCCTCCTCTTCTCTCATATGTCAGCTATTTACTACCGTTAAATGAATGTAATTAAATAACTGGATAATCGAATAAGGTCATATAGTGTTAAGATTGTTTCGTTTTTAGGATAATAACAAATACTTCGTGTAACTACCAGGAGACTTGACAACGTTGTATTCCAACGTTGTCAAGTGTCGTATTATTACAAAAGTGTTGTTATTATCACCATGAAACAATGCTATATTCGATATCAATTATTGAAATAAATTCCTCTAGAGGTAATAAATAGCTGACACTCTGAAAAATGATGAAAGAGATAATAATGGCAGACGTTCCTTCCCTTCCTTCCCTTCCCTTGCCTTGCCTAACACTTGCCTTGCCTTGCCTTTCCTTTCCTTTCCTTTCCTTTTCCTTTCCTTTCCTTCCTTTTCCTTCCTTTCCTTCCTTCCTTCCTTTCCTTTCCTTTCCTTTTCCATCCTTTCTTCCTTCCCTTCCCTTGCCTTGCCTGATCCTTCCCTTCCTTCCCTTCCTTCCACCTTCCCTTCCCTTCCTTTCTTTTCCATTCCTACCCGTTATCATGTTCCTCCAAGGCCAGTGGCTCCCAACATACGTGACGCCTTTTGAGATCATCACCCCCTCCCCAATCCTTTGTTAATATAATACAGTTAAGTGCAAAAATATACAAAAAATAAGGCAGAATGCAGAAATCAGTAATCGTGAAGAAACCAAGCCAGAAAAAAGATTATGATTCTGAATACCATAGCAACGTGACTGAAGATGTCTTGAGCAGGTGCGGCGCGGCGGAGTGTTGTGTTATGAGACGCGAACACTGGTGCTAGCAGTGGAATTCAGTGGTGGTAGTGCTGGTGGTGGTGTGTTATATGAGACGGGAAAACTGGTGCAAGCGGTGGTTCAGTGGTAGGTGCTGCTGGTGGTGAGGTGTTATGAGACAGGAAGAGCTGGTGCTAGCGGTGGGGGATTCAGTGGTGGTGGGTGCTGGTGGTGGTGGTGTTATGAGACGACTGGTGCTAGCAGTGGGATTCAGTGGTGGTAGATTGGGTTGGGCGGTGGTGTTATGAGACGCGAAAACTGGTGCTAGCGGTGGGATTCAGTGGTGGTAGGTGCTGGTGGTGTTGGTGTTATGAGACGCGAGAAATGGTGCTAGTGGTGGGATTCAGTGGTGGTGGGTGCTGCTGGTGGTTGTGTTATGAGACGCGAAAACTGGTGCTAGAGGTGGGATTCAGTGGTGGTAGGTGCTGCTGGTGTTTGTGTTATGAGACGCGAACACTGGTGCAAGCGGTGGGATTCAGGTGGTAGGTGCTGCTGGTGGTGTTATGAGACAGGAAAACTGGTGCTAGCGGTGGGATTCAGTGGTGGTAGGTGCTTTGGGAGGTGGTGTTATGAGACGGGAAAACTGGTGCTAGCGGTGGGATTCAGTGGTGGTAGGTGCTGCTGGTGTTTGTGTTATGAGACGGGAAAACTGGTGCTAGCGGTGGGATTCAGTGGTGGTAGGTGCTGGTGGTGGTGTTATGAGACGGGAAAACTGGTGCTAGCGGTGGGATTCAGTGGCGGTAGGTGCTGGTGGTGTTGGTGTTATGAGACGCGAAAACTGGTGCAAGCGGTGAGATTCAGTGGTGGTAGGTGCCGCTGGTGGTTGTGTTATGAGACGCGAAAACTGGTGCTAGCGGTGGGATTCAGTGATGGTAGGTGCTGCTGGTGGTGTTATGAGACGCGAAAACTGATGCAAGCGGTGGGATTTAGTGGTGTCTGGAACGCGTACAAGACGCGTGGAGAGAGATGACATGATAGAAAGCGGATAGAAAGGGTAACTGGTATATTTTGCTTGGCACAGATGTATTACGTGAGAATGATTCAGACACAGTGTTACGCCTTCGTGTGTGTGTGTGTGTGTGTGTGTGCGTGTGTGTGTGTCTCACTCATTCTTTCCTTTCTCTCCCTTTTATTTCTTCTTTTCTTTTCCTTTTTTTCCATTTTTTTATCATAGTTTGCCTCTGAATGTGAAATGGAACCACTCCTGTCTTCGTTTTCTTTTTGTTTTCTTTTTCAGTTTATTTTTATTTTTATTTATTTTATGTATGTATGTATGTATGTATGTATGTATGTATGTATGTATGTATGTATGTATGTATGTATGTATGTATGTATGTATGTATGTATGTATGTATGTATGTATGTATGTATGTATGTATGTATGTATGTATGTATGTATGTATGTGTATGTATGTGTGTGTGTGTGTGTGTGTGTGTGTGTGTGTGTGTGTGTGTGTGTGTGTGTGTGTGTGTGTGTGTGTGTGTGTGTGTGTATGTATATCTTTCCTTCTCTCTCCTCTCTCCACCTCCTTCCTCCTCCTATCATGCCTTGCCTCTGACTGTGTCATTAACTTCCTCAAATAGTTTTAACGCAGTTTATAATTTTTTTCTTCTTAAATTACTTTTTCATAATGGCCTTTCCTGTTAGGTGTGTGTGTGTGTGTGTGTGTGTGTGTGTGTGTGTGTGTGTGTGTGTGTGTCGCAGGGCTTCCATTCCCCGACGCTTTGCTTTGATGTAGATTTTTTTTTTTTTTTTTTGGCCCAACATATAATTTTTGGGATCATTTTTAAACGCTTAATTATCGGCGGGGTTTGAGTACGGTATTGGGGGGAGGGTGGGGAAGGGTGGGGAAGGGGTGGGGGAGGGGATGGGGAGTGAAGGGGAAGGGGAAAAAGAGAGAGGTTCAAGAAAGAGAGAGGAAGGGAGAGAAAGGTGAAAGGGGTAATGGGGAAATGGGTTTGGGGAAGGAACAAAACTGGGGACTGGGTGAGGAGGGAGGGAGGAAAGGGACGTAAGAAGTGTTGGGGAAGGAGAGATGAAGGATGGGAAAGGAGAGGGGAAGAGACGGGACTGGAGAGAGGGTGGAGATTGGGAATGGGAAGATTTGGAACTTGGGAAGGGGATGAAAAGTCTTGGGGAAGGGAAGGGAAGGGGAAGGAGAGGAAGAGAGGGCAGAAAGAGGGAGGAAGGAGAGAGAAAGATGAAGGGGAGGAGAGGGGGAAGAGAAGGGTAGGGGAAGGGGAAGGGAAGTGAAGGGGAAGGAGAGGGAGAAAGGGGCAAGAAAGGAAGAGAAAGGGAGAGAAAGGGGAAGGGGGGAGGGGGAAGGGAAGGGGAGGAAGAGAGAGGGGGAAGACAAAGAGAGGAAGGGAGAGAAAGATGAAGGGCAGGAGAGGGGGAAGAGAAGGGTGGGGGAAGGGGAAGGAGAAGAGAAAGGGTGCAAGAAAGGGAGAGAAGGGTGAAGGGGGGAGGGGGATGGATGAAGGTTGGGGGATGAAGAGAGAAGAAGGGAGAGAAAGTTGAAAGGGGGAAGAGAAGGATTGGGGAAGGGGAAGGGGAAGAAGAGAAAGGGGCAAGAAGGGGAGAGAAAGGTAAAGGGGGAAGGGTGGGAAGTCTTGGGGAATGGGTGGGGGGAGGGAAAGGAACTGTGGAAGGTTGGGGAAAGGGGTGGGGAAGGTACTAAATTGGGTAAGGAATGGGGAATAGATTGGGGTGGGAACGGGACTGGGGAAGGGTTAGAAAAGGGATGGGGAAGGCTGGGGAAGGAATGGGAAGAGTTGGGGAAGAATGGAGCTTGGGATAGGAATGGGGAAGGTAGGAAGCTGAGGAAGGGGTTGGGGAATGGGTGGGAAAGCTTTGGGGAATGGACAGAATATGGGGAAGAGGTGGGAAAGGTGGGGAAGGGGGAGGGGAAGAAGGGAGAGGAGAAGGAAAGAGGAAGAGAAAGGGAGAGAATGGGGATATAGAGAGAAGAGGGAAAGGGAGGAGAAAGAGGAGGGGAAATGGAGGGAAACGGGGAGGAAGGGAGAGAAAAGGAACTGGAAATGGAGGGAATATAGAAGAGAAAGGGGAAGGGAAGAGAAAGAAAAGGAGAGAAGGGGAAGGAAATAGAGAGGAAGGAAGATGGAGGGGAAATAGAAGAGAGAGAGGAAGGGAGGGGAAATGGAGGGAAAGAGGAAAGAGAAAGGGAGAGAAGAGAGAAAAGGGAGATAGAGGGCTTGAGGAAGGAGAGAGGAGGTAACACAGAGGAAGGAAGTAGAAGAATATGCAAAAGGAAAGGGAAGGGAGGAGGAGGGAGGTAAGGGAGGGAGAGGAGGAGGAGAATTAGGGTAAGACATCACAGGTAGGAAGGAAAGGTAAATTAGGTAAACAATGACACTAACAACCTCAGTACTTACCCAAACCCTTACCCACCCTTACCTATCCTTACCCACCTCTTACTAATGAAGGACATGCCACCACATCCTTGCTCGGCCCACGGTTCTCGGCCCCTCTCCGTAGTGAAGCGGGCGTATTTTTTTATAATGTTTCCTTGCGGTGTTTGCTGCCCCCCTGATGGTCCGTGTGTTTTAGGGGGAGAAGTAGTGAACTGGGGAAGGTTTTGGGGGGGTACGCGTATTGGGTGTGTTTTGGTAAGGGGAAGAGAATTGGGAGGGGAGGGGAAGGGAAAGGGGGAGAAGGAAGAAAGGAAGGAAAAAGGAAAGGAGGGAAGGAGAAAGGGAGGAAGGAGTTGGGGAATGGAGGGAAGTACTGAAGGAACGGTTGGGGAAGGGAGTGAAGGCTGGGGAATGGGGATGGAGGTGGGGAAGGATTGGAGGAGAAGGGGGAAGGTACGCAATTGGGGAAGGATGGGGAATGGGTTTTAGAAGGGGAAGAACTGAATTGAGGAAGGGATGGGGAAAGAGAGAAGGCTGGGGAAGGAGATTGGGGTGGGAAAGGATTGGGGAAGGATGGGAAGGTGTTTTAAAGGGGGGGAAGGATCTTAGGTTTATAAATGATGAAGGCTTAATAAGGAGACATTCATGGGTTTTGTTGGTAGAACTGGGGTAGGACGAAGTAGGCAAGGGTGGGTTTAAATTGACAAATTCAGATTCAACATAGGGCAAAATTGGTTTACTAACAGGGTGTGGATGAGTGGAACAGGCTTAGCAGTCATGTGGTGAGTGAGTGCCAACAATTGTCACATTCAAAAAAATAGACTAGATAAATTCATGGACAACGATGATATTAGGTAGGGGAAGCATACACAGGAGCTTAGGGTCAAAGGAGCTACCGCCTTGTATAGGCCTACCGGGCCTCTTGTGAACTCCAGACTCCTGCGTTCTTATGTTCTTGTTCTTACTGACCTCCCACCACCGCCACACGGCCACGCCCAGACCATGGCAGCCAAGACAGGCAGCAGCCGCCGCCCCTGCTGCTGTTAGTCCGAGGCGCCACTGGCAGCCTTCATGTAGCCGTGGGGCTGCTGCTGGAGAAGGCGGGTGCACGCGTGTCACCGTGAACAGGCACAACACGCTGGTGGGAGAGCTGGTTAGGAACAAGGTGCTCGTTAGGCTCAGGAGGGTGAAGAGGCGACGCAGGACCTCATAAAAAAGGCAAGGACAGGCTTAGGACGCAAGGTTTCTCGTTATGTTCGTAGGTGTCTGGGAGGAACGGCTGTGGTCATGAAAGAGTTGGACTCAGTTGTGACGTAAAGGTAGCGTATCGTCACCGCTGGCTTTCACTTTGGCTGAGCATCACAGATTTTCACATCACAGCCACCAACCAGCTTGGTCTGGCGCCAGTATTACTTCCTGGCCGGAGCAACCCTCGGCAGAATAGAATTTACGACGCACAAGGACGCACAAGCCGCGCCAGTGCTAATAAACGTGCAGCCTAGCAGCAAGTGCCTGTGCGTGGAGAACCTCGGCAGAGGAAGAACCTTCACGAAGCTCAAGAGCCTACATCAAGCACATCAATGCACACAAGCTGGCGTCTGGCAACATGATGCGCAGTCCCTGGCGGCGGGAGGAAGACTTCACGACACGCAGAACCCTCCGAGGAGGAGGCCACCATACCCGTGCCATACCCCTGCCGCTCGCCGAGGAGCAGACCTGCCCCCGCAGGTAGGTCTCCGCGGCATCACTCAAGAGTCCATCAACAAGATGCCGACCGGCGGTGCCATATTAAGTTCCTTCAGCGGCCGAGGAACCATTCACCATGTAGACCATAGGGTAGGGAAGTGTAAATTCGATGGTAGAATAGTTCAGGATAGTGAGCAATGAAGATGGTGATAGTGTGATAGGTGTAAAATGAGTAACAGGTGATAATGTAGAATAGTGTAGGATGGTAGGAATAGTGCAAGATGCAAGATGGTGCAAAATAGTGCAGGATAATGAAGAATAGTGGTGGGATAGTGTGAGAATGAGTGCAGGATAATGAGAAATAAAATTGGATAGTAGAGGATGAAGTATAGAATAGTATATAGGGTAGTGTGGAATAGTGCAGGATTGTGTGGATATTTAGACATGACAAGTTTAGAAACGCTCAGTAGGATAAATGAGGGATATAGGCAGAGTGCAAGCTAGTGTGTGCATGATAGTTTACAATAAAGTGTGGTGGTGCAGGATATCATTGTTCACCATCCACACCAGCTGGCCTGTGAGTTCAAGTTCAGGCCATGTGTAAAAGGCAGGAGGGTGGGGACGAGAGGTGTTGTTTAGAGGCGGTCGCGAGGCTGAGGCCATTGGCCAAAGGGCATGGAGAAAGTCTTTGCTGACAGTCCAATCTGTCTGTGTACCACGATCTGTTTATGTGTGGGTTTAATCTTTTTTCTTTGTTTTGTTTTTGCTTATTTTATTATTTTATTGTTTTATTTGTTTTCCTTTCTCTGTTATCAAGGTGTCTTGAATTACTTTTTGTTTGTGTTTGCCCGTTTCCTCTTTGTTTTCTTTATGTCCGTGTGTTTGTTTCTTCTTTTTTCCTTCCTTTTGTTTTGTTTTGTTTTACTTTATCTTTTAGAAGGGAAATTTTCGGTTGGTCTGTCTTCATTATTCTTTTTTATTATTTCTGTTTGTGTGTGTTATTCTTTTTTTTTGTTTTTTACTTTTTTTTATTTTTTTTTTACTTACGTTTTTTTTTGCCTTTTTACGGTGGGTAAGCGGTGGACCCCCTGACAGCTATGCAGTCCCTTTATTTTTATTTTTTATTTTTTTTACCTTACTGCCTTTTTTCTTGTTTTTATTTCCCTTTTTGTCTGTGTGTCTGTATTTTCTCTTTTTCTTATTTTTTTACTGTTCGTCTGTCTGTCTCTGTCTGTCTGTCTGTCTGTCTGTTCGTTCTCTTTTCGGCTTTTGTCTCTTTCACTTTCAAATTCCTTCTTTCTCCCACCCCGTCATCTCTATCTGTGTCTCTGTCTTCTCTCTCTCTCTCTCTCTCTCTCTCTCTCTCTTACCATCACTGAGAGTGGAGTCTTCAACATGAGAGACGAGATGGAGTGATCCTCACAAGTCTTAATACCACTTTGATCTATATTTTGCCTCATAATGATTTTCCCCTCATCCCGTTAGAGATGTCTTATGGTTCTTGAGAGAGTAGAGATAGTGTAGATAGTAGGTAGAGGACAGTTGGATATGTAGAATAGATTTGGTAGATAGTGTAGGACCACACATCTTGGCAGCAGTGTCTGTTTTATGAGGCGGTTAATATCTTCCCTTTACCCTCAGCGAAGAAATGGATTAGTCTCTGAGATTTTATATGGAGGGGGGAAACTTTGTTTAGCGGGGCAGTCTGAATGGGGTTACGAAGGGAGGGAGGAGGAGGGGAAGGTGGATCTGTGATATCAGCCACATTCTATTCTAGGAAGAGCTTGGTATTTTTGATGGTTCGTTTTATTGCATTTTTTTCTGTATTTTTCGCTGGTTCTGAGTTTTATTGTATTTTTTCGCTTCTCTTTTTATTTATTTTTTTTCATTTTTCTGTTTCTTGTTTTATTGTATCTCTCATTTTTTTCTGAGTTTTTCATTTTTTTTCGTTTCACTACTTTTCATTTTGTGTGTGGAACGTTTTGTGTTGTGTTGTATTGTGTGTGTGTGTGTGTGTGTTAGTCGTGTCAGCCGTGTCTCGGAGGGAATTCAAAGTCAATTCTTTTGTCAACGAGAGGAGATTTGTGGAGGAGGAGGAGAGGAGGAGGTTGAAATAGTTCCTGCGCTTCTTTGTTCTTATTATTTGTCTTTCACTTTGTACCCCGCCATGAAGGTGTGTGTGTGTGTGTGTGTGTGTGTGTGTGTGATACAGCTCTCCTGTTAGTACATGTCCCTGTGTGTGGTGTGTGTGTGATAATTTTCTGTGCCATTTTCATTAGTGTGTGTGTCATGATTTATTTACACTTTATTGTAGTACGTCAAGAAGGGCTCATTTTCTTTTTTTTTTTCCTTTTTATTTCGCGTTTTTAATTAGACTTTCGTGTTATTTTTCTTCCTGTTGTCATTTTCTTTTTGTTTTCATATTATTTTCGTTATTATTGGAGGAGAGCGGAGGAGGAGAGGAGGACAGAGAGAGAGTGGGAGGAGTGTTGAGAATAGAGAGAGAGAGTCCTTGAGAGAGTGTGTGTGTGTGTGTGTGTGTGTGTGTGTGTGTGTGTGTGTGTGTGTGTGTGTGTGTGTGTGTGTGTGTGTGTGTGTTCATGGTTTTCTTTCTCCCATTTTTTTCCCCATTTATGCGCCTTTATTATATACTCCCTTTCTTTTTTCTTTTTTATTATTTTTTTATTAGGACTATTCGTGAATTTTTCTTCACAGGTGTCCTTCATAGCACATGATTAAAGTGTTCCTTTATAAAATCTAGCAGCAATTCTGTATATCATTTCATTGTCTTCGTTAAAGAAAGTTCTCTCTTCGTACATATTTCTTCTCTCGTTTCTTTTCATTTCGTTTAATTAACCAAGAAAATATGACGCTCTTCATACGTTATTTATTTAAGCAAACACAAACACATTCTCTCTCTCTCTCTCTCTCTCTCTCTCTTATTGTCCAACATTTTTAAAGTTCAATACAACAAAAGCCGAAGATGACTTGGGATCTAACTCTACCATGTGGCCTTCTGTGGGGTCTCATTCCTTTGACGCTGCAGACCTCTCTCCTCTCCTCCTCCTCCTCCTCCTCCTCTCTCTCTTCCTCATTCTCTTTCCCTTCTCTTCTCCCTTCTTCTCTGCTCGCTTTCCTCCCCTTCCTCTTCCTTCCCTCCCTCCCCTTACCCCTTCTCTCCCTTCCTCTTCTCTCCCCTCCTCCTCCTTCTCTCCCGACTCTTCCTCCTTCCTTCTCCCTTTATCGTCTCTCCCCTCCCATTCACTCCATTTCTCCCTCCTCTTCTTCCTTCTCTTCCTCTTGTTTCTCTCTCCCTTCTTTTTTCCTCCCCATTATCATCATCTCTCCATCTTTACTCCCCTTCCCTTCCTCCTCCTCCTCCTCTTCCTCCTCCTCCTCCTCTTCCTCCTCCTCTATCTAGTTTCTCTCCCATCCTTTCCTCCCTTTCCTCCTCCCTTTCCCTTCCTCCCCCTTCCCGTCCTTCCAACCCTTCCTCCTCCTCCTCCTCCTCCTCTTCCTCCTCCTCCTCCTCCTCCTCCTCCTCCTCCTCCCCTCCCCCCGCCCTTGCCGTTTAATAGGCCTTTTTAGGGGCCGTTTGAAGTGTGATCTAATTGTCTTATATTTTAACAACACGCTAACTACAATTTTTACCTCGTTTTTTTTTTTTTGTGTTCTTTTTTATTATCATTTTTTGGGGGGGTTGGGCTTCTGTGTGTGTGTGTATGTGTGCGTGTGTGTGTGTGTGTGTGTGGCTCAATCAGTCAATGGGGGCATGCGCCGGGAGCCGTGTCGCCTCACCCACCCCACGACGCCAAGCCAGAGGGTCCCTCCGGGCGAGTCTTTATGTCGACCCTCTTCCCATCCTGAGTACCTCCCGGCAGGATCTATCGACTTGCTCCAGTCACGAACTCCGTGGGCGTCCCCTTGGCCTCCTCCACTCAGGATTGTCTCTTACATCAACAACCCGGTGAGCAGGGTCAGCCTCTGGGCAGCGTGCCACGTGCCCGTATAGCCGGAGTTGGCGTTGACGGACTATGCAGGTAATACGTGTGGAATCAGTCTCACGGAGTAGTCGCCGGTTTGACACAAAGTCATTCCAGCGATATCCCAAGATTCTGCGTAGACACTTATTACCAAAGGCATCAACCCGCCTCTCCAAGTCCCCATTTAGTGTCCATGTCTCACAGCCACAGAGTAAGACAGGGAGCACAAGGGACTTGAGGATCCGGGTCTTTGTCCCTCTGCACAGGTATCGACAACGCCACATACTCGTGTTGAGCGAGTCCATAACACCGTGGGCCAAGCCAATCCATTGTAAGACTTTCTGGCGAGACCTACCGTTGTTCTGAACTACACTACCAAGGTATGTGAAATTTTCCGAGATCTCAATGTCCTCGCCACACGCATGAACAGACTGTACTGTGTCATCCAGCAAGCCTCCAAACACCTGTACCTTGGTCTTGGCCCAGGAGACCTGAAGTCCCAAGGGCTTCGCCTCCTCGTGCAGTGCCTCGAGAGCCATCACCAAAACCTCCAGCGACTCCGCCAGGATTACTGCATCATCGGCAAAAACAAGGTCAGTGACCCTGGTATTGCCAATGGATGCTCCACAATGACTCTGGTCCACAACTCTGCCTAGTACCCAGTCCATACAAGTGTTGAAAAGCGATGGGGCAAGGACACAGCCCTGCCTCACTCCCGCATTCACGGGAAAGAAGCTGGACAAGTACCCCAACAATATTTCACAGCTCTCTTAGTCTCAGAATACAGGCCAGTCAGCAAACCAATAATCCTTGCAGGAATCCCAAAGAGTCGCAGAAGATCCCACAGTGCCTCGCAATGCACTAAGTCAAACGCCTACTTGAGATCAACATAGGCTGCATGCATCCCCTGTCGAAACTCACGTCGGCGCTCCACCAGTACGCGAAGCGCTAGGATACGGTCAGTTGTTGACTTACCAGGCGTGAACCCAGACTGTTCAGGTCTCTGCAGCTTCAGCAGCTGGCTGCGAATTCGCATCAGCAATAGATGGGTAAGCACCTTGCCCGGCACACCACGGTAGTTGTTGCAGTCCTGGCGGTCCTATTTCCCTTTCCAGATAGGGACGACCAGCTCCTCTTCCAGGCAGGAGGAATGGTATCGGACTGTCATACGGCAGTCAAGACCGCATGCAACCCGCGGATCATGGCCTCACCTCCAGCTTTGAGCAGCTCCGCACTGATGTTGCAGATGCCAGGTGCCTTTCCATCCCTCACCTATGCCACAGCCTCTCTGACCTCGGCCAGAGTGGGTGAGCTTTCTTAGATGGGTGGATCAGCATCCGCCACCTGCAACCCAGCAACTGGAAGCTGCCCACTTGGAGGGCCCGCCATGTACAGCTGCTCAAAGTACTCAACGAGGCCTCGGCCCATCCATGTCCGAAACAGGGTAGCCGTCAGCTGTTCGGATAGCGCTCACCTGAGAGGAGACTCAGGCAGAGCTTCTTCAGGCCTCGGTAGGCAGGTTGGAGGTCATTCGCATTTAAATGGCCCTCGACTTCCTCAGCGAGACCCCTGACATACTCTCCTCAGAAGAGCTCTAGTCCTACGTGTCAGAGCCCTGTATTGGTCCCGGTTCCCATGCAGTGCAGTGTGTGTGTGTGATTGGTTTCAATTGCTTTATTTTAATATTCTTGGTTTTTTTTTTCAGCGTCTTGTTTATCAATTGTTTTTTTCTTAATACGCCTTATTTTTTTGTGTTTTCTTTTATTTTTATTCAGAGTTACTTTGGGGTAAGAGTAAGCATTGCACACACACACACACACACACACACACACACACACACACACACACACACACACACACACACACACACAATAACCTGCCCCACACACACACACACAATTACCCTTAACAGGTAGATGCCTGGTACACTATAACTCCCAATCGGCCCTGGTGAGACTGCCCGCTTAATCCTCCCTCCTCCTCCTCCTCCTCCTCCTCCTCTTCCTCCTCCTCCTCCTCTTCCTTTCGTGTCTTTGTTATTTTTCTCTTTTCTTCTGTTCAATTTTCACTTTCACTTCATTTTCTTTTCTTTTTTGTTTGTTTGTTTTTAATGTGTCTTCTTTTCCTCCTCCTTTTCTCTTTTTCTTTTTCTCTTCTTTTCTTTCGCTTCCTCCTCCTCCTCCTCCTCCTCCTCCTATTCTTTTCCTTCTCTTCCTTCTTTTGCTCCTTTCTCTTCTTCCTCCTCTTTCTCCTGTCCTCTTTTCTCTTTTTCTTCCTCTTCTTCCCATTCTTCCTTTTCTCCTCCTCCTCCTCCTCCTCCTCTTTTTCTTCCTCCCTTTTTCCTTCTTTTTCTTTTATCTTGTTTTATTTTTCTTCTCCTCCTCCTCCTTTTTCGTTCCTCCTCCTCCTCCTCCTCCTCCTCCCTAATCCCTCCGCGTGAATATTGCTCCTCCGACGCGTAATTGGGAAGAAGGAGGGAGGGAGGGAGGCAAGGGAGGGAAGGAGGGATGGAGGAAAGAAGGGAGGGAGGGAGGGAGGGAGGAATGGAGGAAAGGCGCGTCGAAAGTTTCTTTATTAACTCGTTTCTTCCTTTTTCCTCTTCTCTTTTTTGGGTTTTCCTCAATTTTCTTTTCCTTTCTGTCTCTCTCTCTCTCTCTCTCTCTCTCTCTCTCTCTCTCTCTCTCTCTCTCTCTCTCTCTCTCTCTCTCTCTCTCTCTCTCTCTCTCTCTCTCTCTCTCTCTCTCTCTCTCTCTCTCTCTCTCTCTAAGCACATGTTTAGTACATTAGTACATGGCAGTATTTTTTTTTCTTAAGCTAAGGTTCCCCCGTCCGGTGGGGAGCTATTTGAAAGCCTCTGTCAGGAATACATTTCTATTTTATACAATTATTTACAAGTTCTTACAATTATTTACAAGCGTTTACATTTACGCTTTTTACGGTGGGTGTAGGAGTAGCCACCTGTGGGACGCAGCCGACGGTGCTCCAGGCTGTCCAGCTGGCTCGTGGCTGGTCCTGCCCGTCCCTCGTGTGGTTGTTGTTGTTGTTGTTGTTGTCGCCGTCGTTGTCCCTCCCACTGGCTCCGTCGGTGGTGCTGGGTGCCGCTGATGAGACGTTCTGCCCTCCTCTGCACCTTGTCTAGCAGGTTGAGGTGGCAGCGGGCGCTGGCCATCCAGGTGAGCGGTGCATACTCCATCACTGGACGGACTTGTGCCTTATAGAGGGTGTTCAGGCCTTCAGCGTCGAGGAGGTTCTTCATGCGGCGCAGGAGGTTCACCTTCTGGGAGGCTTTATGCGCCACCCTTTCAAGGTGACGGTCGAACCGCAGCTGAGAGTCCACCTCCACGCCCAGGATGTCGACGCTGGATTGCAGAGGATGGTGTCGTTCCCAGATCTCAGTCTGCCGTGGAGCTGCCCCGCGTCCTCCCGAGAACGTGATACTACCATGGCCTGGGTTTTGTCAGGGGCAAACCTGACTTGCCATCTCTTTCCCCAGGCCATTATGTCTGCCAACTGTCTGTTGACGGACTCTATCACGTCCTGGGGTTCCTCCCTCTTGTATGTTCTGGAGAGGGTGCAGTCGTCGGCGTAGGCGCTTGCTGCCGGGATGGTTTGCAGGAGGTCGTTAAAGTATATGTTCCACAGAATAGGTCCAAGGACGGACCCCTGTGGAACGGAGGCCTCCACCGGGAAGCTGGTCGAGGTGCTTCCGTTGACTGCTACGCGGAGACTCCTGCCTGACAGGTAGTTAGAAAGCAGGCGCAGCAGGTCCCCCGTGATGCCTAGTTGCTGTAGCTTCGCCGTCAGACCGCGGTGCCAAACGGAGTCGAACGCGCCAGCTATGTCCAGGGCAATCACGAGAGAGGGGTGGCCGTCATCAAGGGCGTCATGACAGGACTTTGAGAGGAGAAGGAGGAGGTCGGAGGTGGAGCGGCCCTTCCGAAAACAAACTGCTTCGGTGACTGCAGGTGTTCTCCTCGGGGAAGGATGTCAGCTGCTCCCCGATGATC
>NW_026112157.1:195000-204586 GCF_024679095.1 Eriocheir sinensis
GGCAGGATCTTTTGTTTCGGAAGCCATGTTGTGAGTCCCCAATCAATGAGTGGCTTTCAAGGTAACTCACAATTTTGTCTCTAATTATGCCCTCAAGTAGCTTACCTACAACCGAAGTTAGACTAGTGGGCCTGTAATTACCTGGTACCTGGATGAAAAAATGTGGAGTGTGTCTGTAATGCACCGCTCAAATCTGCTGATGCCTGATATTTCCTAGGCATAACGGGGGACGTAATGGTGACAAGTATTAAGGTTCTGTTATTTAGCAGATGTCACCAAGGCAGACTATCCACTCTGTCCTGCCTGGGGGTTGGGATGGCATGTTCCTCCCTTCTCCCTTGTTGTTTACCTGCGACAATAAACTATCAATCAATCATCAATCCTATATCATTACATTTATTCATTATTCATACTTATTTAGCAGACTTCACATTTATTCTTTACATGACAGGGTGATTTCGCTGTATGTGTGTCCTATGCATAATATGAGGCTATCCAGAATAATACGAGGGTTTGAGCAAGGAGGCAAAACAGCTGAATAATGGTGACGAGTATTACAGTCCTTCCTTCTCCTTTATTGTGTACTTTTGCAACTAAACCATCAATCAAGGGAGGCTGTTGAGGGAGGCTGTTGAGGGAGGCTGTTGAGGGAGGCTGTTGAGGAAGGCTGTTGAGGGAAGCTGTTGAGGGAGGCTGTTGAGGGAGGCTGTTGAGGGAAGCTGTTGAGGGAGGCTGTTGAGGGAGGCTGTTGAGGGAGGCTGTTGAGGGAGGCTGTTGAGGGAAGCTGTTGAGGGAGGCTGTTGAGGGAAGCTGTTGAGGGAAGCTGTTGAGGGAGGCTGTTGAGGGAGGCTGTTGAGGGAGGCTGTTGAGGGAGGCTGTTGAGGGAGGCTGTTGAGGGATGGTGTTGAGGTATGCTGTTGAGGGAGGCTGTTGAGGGAGGCTGTTGAGGGAGGCTGTTGAGGGAGGCTGTTGAGGGAGGCTGTTGAGGGAAGCTGTTGAGGGAGGCTGTTGAGGGAGGCTGTTGAGGAGCTGGGAAGCTGTTGAGGGAGGCTGTTGAGGGAGGCTGTTGAGGGAGGCTGTTGAGGGAGGCTGTTGAGGGAGGCTGTTGAGGGAGGCTGTTGAGGGAGGCTGTTGAGGGAGGCTGTTGAGGGAGGCTGTTGAGGGAAGCTGTTGAGGGAGGCTGTTGGGAGGCTGTTGAGGGAGGCTGTTGAGGGAGGCTGTTGGGGAGGCTGTTGAGGAGGCTGTTGAGGGAGGCTGTTGAGGGAGGCTGTTGAGGAGGCTGTTGAGGGAGGCTGTTGAGGGAGGCTGTTGAGGGAGGCTGAGGAGGCTGTTGAGGAGGCTGTTGAGGCTGTTGAGGCTGTTGAGGGAGGCTGTTGAGGAGGCTGTTGAGGAGGCTGTTGAGGAGGCTGTTGCGGGAGGCTGTTGAGGGCTGCTGTTGAGGGAGGCTGTTGAGGGAGGCTGTTGAGGAGGCTGTTGAGGGAGGCTGTTGAGGAGGCTGTTGAAGCTGGGGAGGCTGTTGACGGAGGCTGTTGCTGGAGGCTGTTGAGGGAGGCTGTTGAGGGATGCTGTTGAGGGAGGCTGTTGAGGGAGGCTGTTGAGGAGGCTGTTGAGGGAGGCTGTTGAGGTGTGGGGAGGCTGTTGAGGGAGGCTGTTGAGGGAGGCTGTTGAGGCTGTTGAGGGAGGCTGTTGAGGCTGTGAGGCTGTTGAGGGAGGCTGTTGAGGGAGGCTGTTGAGGGAGGCTGTTGAGGGAGGCTGTTGAGGGAAGCTGTTGAGGGAGGCTGTTGAGGGAAGCTGTTGAGGGAGGCTGTTGAGGGAAGCTGTTGAGGGAGGCTGTTGAGGGAAGCTGTTGAGGGAGGCTGTTGAGGGAAGCTGTTGAGGGAGGCTGTTGAGGGAGGCTGTTGAGGGAGGCTGTTGAGGGAGGCTGTTGAGGGAGGCTGTTGAGGGAGGCTGTTGAGGGAGGCTGTTGAGGGAGGCTGTTGAGGGAGGCTGTTGAGGGAGGCTGTTGAGGGAGGCTGTTGAGGGAGGCTGTTGAGGGAGGCTGTTGAGGGAGGCTGTTGAGGGAGGCTGTTGAGGGAGGCTGTTGAGGGAGGCTGTTGAGGGAGGCTGTTGAGGGAAGCTGTTGAGGGAGGCTGTTGAGGGAAGCTGTTGAGGGAGGCTGTTGAGGGAGGCTGTTGAGGGAAGCTGTTGAGGGAGGCTGTTGAGGGAGGCTGTTGAGGGAGGCTGTTGAGGGAAGCTGTTGAGGGAAGCTCTTGAGGGAGGCTGTTGAGGGAAGCTGTTGAGGGAGGCTGTTGAGGGAGGCTGTTGAGGGAGGCTGTTGAGGGAGGCTGTTGAGGGAGGCTGAGGGGAAGCTCTTGAGGGAGGCTGTTGGGAGGCTGTTGAGGGAGGCTGTTGAGGGAGGCTGTTGAGGGAGGCTGTTGAGGGAGGCTGTTGAGGAGGCTGTTGAGGGAGGCTGTTGAGGGAGGCTGTTGGGGAGGCTGTTGAGGGAGGCTGTTGAGGGAGGCTGTTGAGGAGGCTGTTGAGGAGGCTGTTGAGGAGGCTGTTGAGGGAGGCTGTTGAGGCTGTTGGGGGAGGCTGTTGAGGAGGCTGTTGGGGAGTCTGTTGAGGGATTCTGTTTAGGGAGGCTGTTGAGGGAGGCTGTTGAGGGAGGCTGTTGAGGGAGGCTGTTGAGGGAGGCTGTTGAGGGAGGCTGTTGAGGGAGGCTGTTGAGGGAGGCAGTTGAGGGAGGCTGTTGAGGGAGGCTGTTGAGGGAGGCTGTTGAGGGAAGCTGTTGAGGGAAGCTGTTGAGGGAGGCTGTTGAGGGAGGCTGTTGAGGGAGGCTGTTGAGGGAAGCTGTTGAGGGAAGCTGTTGAGGGAGGCTGTTGAGGGAGGCTGTTGAGGGAGGCTGTTGAGGGAGGCTGTTGAGGGAAGCTGTTGAGGGAAGCTGTTGAGGGAGGCTGTTGAGGGAGGCTGTTGAGGGCGGCTGTTGAGGGAGGCTGTTGAGGGAGGCTGTTGAGGGAGGCTGTTGAGGGAAGCTGTTGAGGGAGGCTGTTGAGGGAGGCTGTTGAGGGAGGCTGTTGAGGGAAGCTGTTGAGGGAGGCTGTTGAGGGAAGCTGTTGAGGGAAGCTGTTGAGGGAGGCTGTTGAGGGAAGCTGTTGAGGGAGGCTGTTGAGGGAAGCTGTTGAGGGAGGCTGTTGAGGGAGGCTGTTGAGGGAGGCTGTTGATTTACATAGATTTACATAGAAAATCAGACCACACAGACCCCATGGTCCAGACTTGGTGGTCTGTCCTTAAACCTAAGTGATTTTACATTAATCAGAAGACTCCAAAACGTTGCATTTCTACTCTAGTTGATATTAAGTTGAAGGAAGTGACGGTCGAGCTTATTTTTGAAGGAGTCAATCGTGTTACACTGGACCACTGATGATGGGAGCTTATTCCATTCTCTTTTCTACAACGTTGGTGAAGAAAAATTTGGTGCAGTCTGAATTTACTTGTCTACATCTGAGTTTTACGCCATTGTTCCTCGTGCGCAAAGTGTCATCGATCATAAACAATGTTGATCTGTCTGCATTCGTGAAACCATTAAGTATTTTAAAACATTCGATCAGTTTTCCTCGGAGGCGACGTTTCTCAAGAGAGAACATGTTAAGGGTAGAAAGCCTTTCTTCGTAGGATTTGTTGCGCAAGGAAGGGATAATTTTCGTTGCCCGACGCTGAACATATTCTAATTTAGCAATATCCTTTGCATGGTGGGGAGACCAAAACTGTACCGCATATTCCAAGTGGGGTCTGACTAAACTGTTGTAGAGCGGGAGTATTACATCTTTATTCTTAAATAAAAAGTTTCTTTTAATGAAGCCCAACATTCTGTTCGCTTTATTTGCTGCATCGATGCATTGCTGTGAGAATTTGAGGTTTGACGCTATTTTGACCCCCAAGTCCTTGACGCATTGAACGCTTTTGAGTTTAACACCGCGCATTTCGTAATCAAACTTCTTATTCCTCGTTCCAACTTGAAGGACCTGGCACTTGTCTACGTTAAAGGGCATCTCCCATCTATCCGACCAAGCTGAAATTTTGTGCAAATCCTCTTGGAGGCTTTGCCTGTCTTCGTCAGTGAGAACCGAGTTACCAATCTTTGTGTCGTCTGCAAATTTACTAATGCGGTTATTGAGTCCAACATCCACGTCGTTGATGTAAATAATGAAGAGCACTGGGCCAAGAACCGAGCCCTGAGGGACGCCACTAGTGACCGGCGCCCACTCTGAGTTAAATCCGTCAATCACTACTCTTTGTTGTCTGTTGCTCAACCAATTCGCGATCCATTGGTTTACCTGACCGTCATTACTTATTTGCTTTAATTTGTAAAGTAATTTATGATGCGGGACTTTATCAAACGCTTTCTGGAAATCAAGATAGACTACGTCCAGTGATTTGATTACGTCATAAACAGTGAAGAGGTCGTTATAAAAGGTTAATAGATTTGATAGGCAGGATCTTTTGTTTCGGAAGCCATGTTGTGAGTCCCCAATTAATGAGTGGCTTTCAAGGTAACTCACAATTTTGTCTCTAATTATGCCCTCAAGTAGCTTACCTACAACCGAAGTTAGACTAATGGGCCTGTAATTACCTGGTACTTTTTTGTCTCCTTTCTTAAAAATCGGTGTCACGTTAGCCTTTTTCCAATCTGAAGGGACAATGCCTTGTCGCAAGAACATATTGAATACGGTTGTGAGTGAGGAGAGTATTTCGCACTTTGTTTCTTTCAGCAGAGTTGGATATACTTTATCAGGTCCAGGACTTTTATTTGTTTTAAGTGATTTGAGGGCTTTAAGGACTTCATCGGGTTTTATTTCAAAGTTAGACAATGCATGCTCGGGATTTACATTAGTACTGGTGTTGGTGGTGGTGGTGGGAGGACTGTTATTATTAAACACCGAGGAAAAGTAATTATTTAATAGGTTTGCAACGTGTTGGCTGTCAGTCACTAGTGCACCGTCGCTGTTTGTTAAAGGTCCAATTCCACTTCTGATCGCCTTTCTGTTGTTTATGTAACTGAAGAAGGATTTCGGATTATTTTTACAGTTGGCTGCAATATTTTCTTCATATCTACGCTTTGCCTGATGCACTAATCTTTTTACTCGTCGCCTTGCATCATTGTAAAGTCTAATGTTTTCGGGCGTGCTTTGGTCTTTCTTTAACCTGTAAGACAATTTTCTCTCCTTGACTGAGTGTTTAATTTCGCTATTAAACCACGGTGGACTTTATTAGTGTTAATTCGCTTCTCGCACAAGGGACAAATGTGTCCTGCTGAGTGAGTAAGTGATTTTAAAGTTTAGCCAGGCGTCCTCTGCATTGCCGTCATCTGATAGTTGCATATCTATTAGTTTTCGTCGGATTTCTACGAAGTTGGCTCTTTTGAAATTGGGCACCTTAACTTTATTTTCAGTCACCGATGTTTGAGCTCTAATGTCAACGCGCACTAGTTTATGATCGCAGGAACCGAGGTGTTCTCCTACCGTGACATTACTGACTAGGTTATCTTGGGTCGCTATAACAAGGTCAAGTATGTTATTTTGTCGAGTTGGTTCAGAAACCTTTTGGCTTAGATAATTTTCCTCTAGAAATTCGATCATTCTATGGGACTCACCTTCTGTACCCGTCAGTGTCCCAGTCGATATGGGGAGGTTAAAGTCTCCTAGTATCAGTGAGTCGCTGTTATTAAGTGACTGCCTTAAGACGCTGTACATTTCAAGATCGCCATCAAGTGATTGCCCCGGAGGCCTGTAAGTGACAGATATATTTAAATTGACTTTTGCAATGTTTACTCTATAGAACAAATGTTAAACGTAACTGTATCTTGGTGTTTTGTCAGTAGGTTGCAAGTAGCTTTTGACAAAAGGGCGACACCACCCCTCTACGGTTTACACGATCATTGTTGAAGAATCTGTAGCCATCTATGTTGTATTCGGAACTTAAATCAATATTAGTGGTGTCGATAAATGTTTCGGTTATAGCAATTACGTCAAAGTTTTCTGTCAAAGCAAGACATCGCAGTTCATCAAATTTGTTTCTTAGGCTACGCGCATTGAAACTAAGGACTCTTAGGTTATCTTGAAGCTTGGTAATAGAGGTACTGGAGGGTTCAATGTTACGAGTCTGTTGCGGTGTATGGTGTCTATTTACACGGGCGGGATGGAAGGACGTGGCTGAGAGTCGTGTTTTGTTGTTCGGGCGTTACCTACGGCGTTGGTGAGGAGCCTTCAAATCTGGCTGCCCCGATGGGGACAGGTGTATGCCGTCCCTTTGGAAAAGTTTACTCTGGCCGTAGAAATGGTTCCAGGCGTTAAAGAACTCGACGTCAAGTTCTCCGCAGAGAGTCTGCAGGCGGTTGTTGAGGCTGAAGGCCTTACTGTAGAAGTCGCCCTCATCCCATGTCCGTGGTAGAATTCCTGAAATCAAAATATTAGGGGATTTAGACTTATACTGCTGGATGAGCCTTCGGTACTTGTCCAGCAGTTCCTCAGACCGGGTCGTGGTGATGTCGTTTGTACCTGTGTGGAGAACAAAGAGTGAGTCATTAGAGGCCACAGCGGAGACCTCGTCCAGTGCAGCTGTGATGTCGTCAACACCAGCTCCAGGATAACAGTAGTTACGCCTACGACGGGGGACTCTGCCACAGAATTCAACCACCTGATGGCGAATCATAGAGTCACCGACCAAGAAGGTGCTCTGTTCCTCGTCCTCCTCCTCCAGTATGGCAAATCTGTTGTAGCAATGAGTAGGATAAATGGCTCTAGGGGCGGGTCTGGCTCCTCCTCTCACGGGGGTGAAGCATTCAGCGTCAGCTCTACCGGTTCCCTGTGACGTGCCTTCTTCGGAAGGTGGCTGGGCATCGAGTGCAGGTGAGGAGGGTGATGAGGCGTCACTTGCAGGAGGGGCGACGATGTTGGCCTGGATAAACTCCTGCAAGGTATCGGGGAGGCGGTGGCTGAGTCGTCAAAGTAACGGCCTCGTGTTCAGGAGGACGCGAGTTCAATCCCCGCCCGGTGCCACCAAGCTGGGATTTTTCAGCCGCCGCCGAGTGGCTTAAAACTACCCACATGCTGTCCAGAAGACCACCTATCAACCCGGACTCTAGATTCTAGGATCAAAGATGAGCTCTGGGAGGGCAGCATGAGCCAATGCAAGATGGCGCCACTATAAACACTCGTCTGCGCCAGAACGGGCTGGGCCGACCATCAGGACCTACCGGAAAGAAGCCTTGGACCGACCATCAGGATCCACCTGGAAGAAGCCTACCGGCGCAATAGGCTGCAATGTAAAAAAAAACAAAAAAAGTACTTGTTAGTTCGGTGATCTTCTCGCCAGCCGTCAGCTTTTCGTCCTGTTGAAGGAGTCTCGTTTCCATCTGCTGTGTCAACAGGCAGATCTTGCAGACGGTCGATCGTCCTGAGAAGAAATGACCAGAGAAGTTTCCTGTGCAAGTCGAACATTTCTTTAGCGCCATCTTGGTAAGGAGGAGAGAGCAAGTGAGTAGTGTTTATCTATATATTTGCTTTGCTTTTTCTTTTTCGTAGGGCAGAGGGACGCGTGCGTGAATAAGCGAGAATAAGTGCGAGAGAGAGGGAGAGAGAGAGAGAGAGAGAGAGAGAGGGGAGAGAGAGAGAGAGAGAGAGAGAGAGAGAGAGAGAGAGAGAGAGAGAGAGAGAGAGAGAGAGAGAGAGAGAGAGAGAGAGAGAGAGAGAGAGAGAGAGAGAGAGAGAGAGAGAGAGAGAGAGAGAAGGGAATGGAAGGAGGAACAGGTGGAGGGAGGGAGGAGGAAGAGAGAGAGAGGGTGGGAAGGAGGTGAGGAGGAAGGAGAGGTGGAAAGAGGAGGAAGAGGAATGGGTGAAAGGAGAGAGAGAGAGAGAGAGAGAGAGAGAGAGAGAGAGAGAGAGAGAGAGAGAGAGAGAGAGAGAGAGAGAGAGAGAGAGAGAGAGAGAGAGAGAGAGAGAGAGAGAGAGAGAGAGAGAGAGAGAGAGAGAGAGAGAGAGAGAGAGTTTTATGCACACGAATGAATTTAGGTATGAAGCTATTTATGAGGTAATTATAAATATATGAAAATGCAAAGAAAGTGTTTGCTCGTCAATGTGCAGCAGGTCTGCCGCCGGTAGGCCGGCGGTCTACCGCCGACTGACCTGCTGCAGTCGCCGGTCGGAGAAATCGAAAATCGTATATGGTTGCCGGTCTACCGCCGGTAAACCGCCGTCTTACCGGCGGTAAGCCGCCGGTCCGGGGATTATTGCCTATTTTGTCGGCGGTCAGGCCCCGATCGGCTTATCGGGAGTCATCGGGGACGGTCGCGACCGGGACCGGGAATGTGTGAGAGCCCCTTTAAGGAGGGGGAGGAGGAGAATGAGGTGGAGGCCTGACTGACCTGCCCTCGGCATAGGTCAGGTTAAGTTTCCAGGTGTCTCCTTAATAATAACTTCGTTAAAAATTGCCAAAACACCTTGACCGATTTGGGGTGAGCCGCAGCAGTGGCACAGCCCCGAAACAAACAAAATTGGGGGTCCAGCACACCACACGTTAAAAAAATACACGGTAGTTTTTTTTCATAAGCTATCTTTCCTCGCTTAGTTGAAAACTCCACAATGTTATACAGCCAAACTTTAACTCAACGAACAATACCTTATCGTCGCCAAGGACAGTAACGAAATATTATCGCCGCTTAACGCCAAGTCGATGTAGCGATGAAAAATCTTCAGCTAAGTCATCTAGTTGAAGTTTTAATACAGTTTCGGCTTGGTGAACTTGGTGGTGAACAAGCCTACAACTTTGCTCTCCTCAACGATCTAGAGCAGTTGGTTCAGCACCCTTCAAGTATTCCCGACCGTCTTGGAGACAGGGCCAACATATTAGACCTTTTTCTTACCTCTAACCCTTTTGATTACTCTGTCAAACTGTTCTCTCTATTGGGCTCCTCCGATCACAACCTGATTTCTGTATCCTGTCCTATCGCTCCTGTACACCCTCTGGACCCACCAAAAAGGCGATGCTTCTGGCATTTTGCTTCAGCTCGGTGGGACGACCTGAGGATGTACTTTTCCGATTTCCCGTGGAATGATTACTGCTTCCAGGAGAGAGACCCCTCTGTGTGTGCCCAGCGCATCACAAAGGTGATTGTCTCTGGAATGGAGGCACACACCCCACATGCTTCTCTACTCCTCACGCTAAAAAAGCCGTAATTTGATTACGCTTCTTCTCGTGCTATCAAAGATAGAGAGGCAGCTCACAAAAGGTACCAGAGCCTTCGCACTCCTGCTAATCATGATCTTTACATTTCTGCCCGGAATCATGTCAAATCAATTCTTAGACTTACCAAAAGCTCTTTCATTAATAGGAAATGTCAAAAACTTGCATTGTCTAATTCTTCCAGAGACTTCTGGCACCTGACCAAGAATATCTCCTTCAATTTCACTTCTTCATCTTTTCCTCCTCCCCATAACCCTGACGGCAGCACCGCCGTCTCATCTATCTCTAAGGCTGAACTCTTCTTTCAAACTTTCTGTAAAAACTCCACTCTGGACGATTCAGGGCATATTCCTGCTACTCATCTCCCCTC
>NW_026112158.1:0-2500 GCF_024679095.1 Eriocheir sinensis
GATATGAATGTTTGTAATCACTCTATGGCTTAAGAGGCAAAATGTAAAATGTATAGTTGTTATTTTATTCTTTTTAACATATTTCCGTCTGTCCTCAAACACACACTCGCTCGGTCGCCCCTACACAAAATTTTCGCCGTCCTAGTGACCACAGATTATTAAAAATGTAATTGTCTATATATGAAATTTATTTTCTTATCTTTTCATTTTTCACAGGGCAGCAATAATATGTACACATGCCAATATTCTCGCTGGCCTTCAAACACACTCACTCACTCACTCGCTCCCACACATAATATTTTCGACCATCACACACAAAATATTTAAAGTGCAAAAGTATAGAAAACACTCTTTGGTGCCGCCGTGAGCTTAGTAGAACGCGCGCGCTCCGCTCCTATATTTTAAAGCCAAACCCGCAGTCACAAAGTTGAAAATGCAAATATATAGTCACGCCGGCCTTCAGTGGCGAGAGTCCCCCCCGTTTTGGGAGGATCCACCTGGAGCCTGACAGCCCCGTGCTGTTGATTGGTTTACTGTCAGCATGGCAGTTTTGGATGGATGGGTGCGCTTTCATTGATCATGCATTATGTCATCAAGTAGCTACTGTCAGAGTTGTGTTCCGAGACGTTCAGTCCTCATATAAGTTAGGCTTGGTATGTTGTCAGGCGGCACCCTACGTGGTATGTAACGTTGCAATGAAGCGCGACAAAAACTTCAAGGATGTATTTTACATCTGAAATAAAGAAAACGCAATTATTGGAGCAAGTACGAAAGAGTGAACTGAATTTTGTTGCAGGAGATGGAAGGCTTGAAGGAAGGATGGAAAGGGTGAAGAGGATTATGATGTGATTGATGTGCGGTGTTCTGGTTTCAATTGCGGTGCGGGATGAAGGTGTGTGCAGTGCGTATCATTGGTGTAAAGCGACATGACTGGTGTTGAGGGCCGCGAAAAGGGTCGAGTTGAAGTGCACGCGAGATACGAAGATACAGACGAACCACGACATGTCTTGAATAATTGATCTACTCAGTGTTCAAGTCCATGGATCACTGGCGAGGCGGATCCGATTCTACTTCATGATATTCAACGAGCGGCTGATTGGTGAAGAGCTACACGGACCAGGGCTCGGCGACTAACCACACCCCGAAGAAAAAAAGTTAATATGTAGCCAAATAAATAAAGTCAGATAGCAGAGGTAGTTTGGAAGTAGCTATAATTATGACAGTACGGGTAGTGTGCACGAAAAAGGGGAAGGGGAAGGAGGAGGAGGAGGAGGAGGAAGAGAAAATGAGGGAGAAGAAAAAGAAGAAAAGAACAAAAACAAGAAAACGAAGATAAAGAAGAAGAAAAAGAAATAGTAGAAAAAGGAGAAAAAAAAGAAGGCAGAAAAGAGGAAGAAAAGGAAGAAGTAAAAGTAAGGAAGAAAAAGTAGAAGAACAAAAAAAGAACAAGAGGAGGAGGAGGAGGAGGAGGAGGAGGTGGAGGGGGAATGAAAGTTAGCAATGGCATCGTACCCAGGTGGTGATTGTCCTACTTCCCGTGGCTGCAGACTGGACCGTATTGCTTGGTGCCTGATCGCCTGGCCTTGGCCGCTCTTGTTAGCAAAAAAGAGAGTGCGTGGAGGGAGGCTGGCGTGGAGGTCCGGAATAATAGGCCAGGCTCGAGACAGCGATAATTGTGGTTGTGTCGCTGCAGAAGTGGCAATCGCGGAGGTTCTTGATTGGTCCTACACACTGGGCTGGAGATCTGTTGACGGTATGGCTGGAGGTGGAAGTAAAGAGAAGAGGAAATGACCTACGAGTCTTGCTTGCAGTGAAGGAGAGGAAGAAATGAAGTATACGGAGAAGACCTATAATCACTGTGGTTTTACTCTCGGTAGTATTGATCTTTGGGTGAGAAAGGAATTATTTATAAAGAGATAATAAACTACGATTCATGTGTTCTTACTCGTCCTTGTAATGAAGTTGAGATGAAGAAATGAAGTTTAGAGGAGAGATAATGGCCTACGATTCCTCAGTTCTAACTCGTCCTCGTAATGAAGTTGAGAAGAAGGAATGAAGTTTAGAGAGAAAATGACCAACGATTCCTCTGTTCTAACTCGTCCTTGTAATGAAGTTGAGAGGAAAGAATGAAGTATAAAGAGAAAATAACCTACGATTCATGTGTTCTTACTCGTCCTTGTAATGAAGTTGAGAGGAAGGAATGAAATATAGAAGACAGAAAATGACCTACGATTCTTCTGTTCTAACTCGTCCTTGTAATGAAGTTGAGATGAAGGAATGAAATATAGAAGAGAGAAAATGACCAACGATTCCTCTGTTCTAACTCGTCCTTGTAATGAAGTTGAGATGAAGGAATGAAATATAGAAGAGAGAAAATGACCTACGATTCTTCTGTTCTAACTCGTCCTTGTAATGAAGTTGAGATGAAGGAATGAAATATAGAAGAGAAAATGACCTACGATTCCTCTGTTCTTACTCGTCCTTGTAATGAAGTTGAGAG